>NC_141023.1:65762500-65775000 GCF_052040795.2 Danio rerio
AAAAGTTATATCGTAAGACATATCATTATTGCAATATTCAACACCAGTATCGCGTATTGTATAACAAAACATAGCCAATAAAAATAGCATTTTATCTAGTGAAAATTCACGTTGTAAGAAATATTTAACAGCTAATGAAAACTGCATTTTTACAGAAAAGTTAGATCAAAAGAAATATCGTTATGGCAACACTCAACTAAAGTATCGCACATCATATAATAAAACAGCTTATAACAACACAGCTAATAAAAACTGCATTTTTCTGCGGAAAAGTTATATCATTAGAAATATCGTTATCGCAATAACAACAGTATCATATATCGTTAGGGATGTAACGGTATCAGAATTTCACGGTACGGTAATACCTCGGTATCAATGTCACGGTACGGTATTTATTGAATCATTTACAGGAAAAAACAAAACTTATGAAAATACTCCAAAAAAGTGCCAAAAGTGTCAATGACATACAAATTAGCCATCTATCTGTAAGCTTTGAAACAGGAACTTCAATTTTAATAACAAAAAAAATATTAAACCATATAAAAAAAAAAATTTAAGTTTTTAATTTAGTATTGTTGAAAACTCATCACATTCAACATTTAATCACTCACTCACTTAGATAGAGATGGGTTTAAAGGAAAATTATCATATAAATATAATCTGGTAAAAGGTATCTCTGGGCATTTACAATGTCCCCTGCAAAAAAAAAAAAACTCTCATTTGGTACTGAGGTTTCTGGGACAAGAGAGATATGACTTATATGACTTATTTCTTGAGCGCCGAAAACGGAGCGTTTCGAAAACGCTGGAGAGGCCGTTTTCATTCTGAAACGCTGCTGCTCCATCTCAGTGTGGATGGGGAAAGACGGAGACATCTGAAAATGGAGGCAGGGCTGCAAACGTTCGCCTATCTGATTGGGGCTTTTCCTCAATATTAAGTAGCCCACACACAGTTCAGTCTTGCATCCTCTTCTTGTAAGTTAAGACTTCCCAAGTTTGATCAAGGCTGCAGTCTCCCCCTTCTCAGTTTGATATGGAAAACATACCGAGGACACGGGTAAATCTTCAAAGGGAACAGTGTACTTTATAACTTCATTCACATCACCTTGGCTACGTTGTTTCACTTTCTCAACAATAAAATGTATACATGATTTAAGGAACTGCCTATTTTCTTTTTGATATTAGCAACTTAACAGACAGCAGAAATGTTGAGGCGTCGTGCTGCATATATGAGCGTCATCTTCACTGTGTGCATATTTATAACAAAACGGAGCCGATAACAACTGCCTCCTTTCAATTTCAGTGAAAATACGAAACGCACCCTCTCTTTTGCTGAATATCAGTTTTAATAATCGACAATTATAAAAGTATAACATAAAATAAGTTTATACATTGTAGGAAATAAAGGCAAGCGATCAGTCAATGTACCTGGATTAATCATTAACTTATCTTTGCGCTTAACCAAAACATGTTACCCGTGAACAAGTAACTTAATAGATTCCAATGACCAAAGTCAGGGAATTGGCCTATGTCGTTAGATAAAGACAACAACATGAATGAAATATCACGTTTAGCAAATATAGTGAGATTAGATCCAGCGGGAGATGCGTGATGAGCAGTCCGACAAGCAGAGCTCTCATCTCATGCTGGAGCGCTTGCCCGAGAGTGTCTGTGGTCACGTGATGTGCGTTTTCAGCGTTTTGGTGTGGACGGAGAGCTGTTCAGAAACGCTGGGTAAAACGCGAGTGTGGACGCGGATCGTTTTCATTCTACAACGCCGTTTTAAAACTAAAACGCACTCTTGTAAAAGGGGCCTTAGAGTTTTACAGCTCTTTTTGATCCCCGCTTCTTGCAGCACACTCCATTTCCGCATTACTGGATCTGTAGCGACAACAGACCGCAAGGGATGATGGGGATTGTAGTTTTCGCTACCTCCCGTTCGCTTCATTCGCCTGAGCAAATTTTCTCAGAAGACCTATAGTTTTACCGAGTCATGCGACTTCGGTAATATCGAAAAAATTAATATTGCGGTATGACGGTATTTACAATACCGTTACATCCCTATATATCGTACAACAAAACATAGCTAATAACAACACAGCTAATAAAAACTGCAATTTTAATGGAAAAGTTACATCATTAGAAAT
The DNA here is from genome assembly GCF_052040795.2 of Danio rerio. NCBI lineage: Eukaryota > Metazoa > Chordata > Actinopteri > Cypriniformes > Danionidae > Danio > Danio rerio. The sequence goes on from NC_141023.1 coordinate 65,764,647, forward strand.
ATCGCTAGCGCAATAACAGTATCATATATCGTACAACACAACATAGTAAATAAAACTGCATTTTTTATTATAACTAAAGTTATATCATAAGAAATATCGTTATCGCAAGACTCAACAGTATCGCATATTGAAACAGCTAATAAAAACTGCATTTTTCTAAGCTGTATCGTAAGAAATATTGTTATCGGAAGACTCAATAACAGTTTTGCATAACGCATAACAAACCATAAAAAAAGTGAAAATTTATATTGCAAGAAAAATTTAACAAAACAGCTAATAAAACTGCATTTTTCTACGGAAAAGTTACATCAAAAAATATCGTAAGGGCAATACTCATCAAAAATATTGCACATTGTATAAAAAACAGTTAATAACAAAACATAGCTAATAAAAAACTGAGTTTTTCTACTCAACAGTATCGCATATCGTAAAACAAATCACAGCTAATAAAATTGCACCTTTCTGGAGAAAAGTGATATTGAAGGAATTATTGATATCGCAACACTCAACAAAAGTAGCGCACATCATATAACAAAACATAGCTAATAACAAAACATAGCTAATACCAACACAGCTAATAAAAACTGCATTTTTTTTAGAAATATCGCTAGCGCAATAACAAGTGTTGTATATCGTACAACAAAACATAGCTAATAAATAACTTGCTAATAGCTAATAAAAACTGCATTTTTCTAGGTAAAGTTTTATCGTAAGTAATATCGTTATCGCAATACTCAACAACAGTATCGTTTAGCATATAACTAAACAGCTAATAAAAATTGCATTTTTCTAGAGAAAGTTTTATCATAAGAAATATCTTTTCCCTGTATCGTGCAACACTATGTAATGAATGAGATTACGGAAACGTTAATGATTAGGTCTCTGTGAGAAAGCGAGTGTTATACCTGTGTTGCTGCTCAGAGCGTTGGCATGGGGCAGGAGCAGGTGTGGGTTAGGGGTGTACAGAGTGTAGGAGTCGTCAGTTTGAGGCGCACCACTCAGACTCAAGCTGGGACTGAGGGCGGGCCTGGAGAACAGCTGCTGTCTGTGGCTGGGCAGAGATGCGTGTCGAAGCAAGGTGCCCCCTACAGGACAACACACATATGACAGGAGCAGTGGGTTAATGAAGCGGATGGAGGTTAGAAATGAACACTGACTGCGTCTCGAAAAGAAGTAACAAGCCAACTTGTTGACTCACAATATGTCGGTGACAACAATTGTAGGTAGTTCCAAGGTCAATACATGATGCTGATTGGCCATTGTGTTTGTGCTCAACGGATATGATTGGCCACGAAAATCATCGGTTTACCGTTTTTCACCAAGTGCAAACAGATACACAAACACCGGAGGGTTTCAAAGCCATGTCGATCAGTTGATCCATCAATGGATATGTCAGCACATAGACAGATCAGCTGATAGAAGCGGCTGTAAAACAATCCAGTGTCCGTGTATCAGTGTTTGCACTTGGTGAAGAATGGTAAACTGATGACCTTCACAGCCAATCACAGTCATTTCTGTTGAGCATAATGCCCAATCCGCGCTGTTTAACCCTTGTGTATTGTTCAATCTGACAACCCTTTCATTATGTTGAGGGCTGTTTTTACCCCATTGACTTTCATTATAATCACATTTTTTAATTGCAAAATCTTTGACAATTCTTTATTGTTGGTAGTTTTTACTTATAATGCAAGTCAACGGGGCAAAAACAGCGCAAACATAATGAAAGAATAGTCAATTTGAACAGAGTGTACTGTTGAATTTTTGAAAGCTTTTCAACATCTTCCCAAAATATGTGTCAAAATAAGATTTTCCAGCAAAAATCATTTCATTTGATGAAACACAGAGAAGGTTATGGCCAAATTGAGTCTCAAAATCACACTGGGGTACATAAAAACAACCCAACAGCACACAAGGGTTAAGAACGTGCTAAACAGCGCTCAAAATTTAGCGGGAAACGGGTATACTGATATATATATATACACACACACATGCATACATACATACATACATACATACATACATACATACACACATATACATATATATAAATATATATATATATATATATATATATATATATATATATATATATATATATATATATATATACACATATACATACATACATATATATATATATATATATATATATATATATATATATATATATATATATATATATATATATATATATATATACATATATATATATATATATATATATATATATATATATATATATATATATACATATATACATATATACATACATATATATATATATATATATATATATATATATATATATATATATATATATATATATATATATATACATACATATATACATACATATATATGTGTGTATATATATATATATATATATATATATATATATATATATATGTATATATATATATATATATATATATATATATATATATATATATATATATATATATATATATACATACATACATACATACATACATACATACATACATATATATACACATATGTGTATATAAAGCAGTAATCAAAGCAAAAGGTGGCTACTTTGAGAAGGTGTGCCCAAACTTTTGGTCAGTACTTTATATATATATATATATATATATATATATATATATATATATATATATATATATATATATATATATATATATATATATATATACACAAAAAAAAAATATATATATATATATATACATGTGTGTATATATAAATATTTTTTGTATATATATATATATATATATATATATATATATATATATATATATATATATATATATATATATATATATATACTTTTGATCTATACTGTATAATAATAATAATAATAGATTTTATTATATATTCTATATAATATAGATTATATATGTTGCGATCTCAATAATCAGCAATTTCAGCTTTCAGACGCAGCCATATATATTACATGGGAAGCAGTGAGATGGAAGAAACAGAGTCACAAATATTAGCTTGTTATTAATTCAGCGAAGCAAACGCTGTTATTTGTAAGGTTAATGGATGTGACAAAATCTCTTAAGATGAAAATATGCAGCGAAGCTCCAAAAATCTGTGAAATCTTGGAGGAAAACCCATGATTCCCCACGATGAAGTACCTGAGCGTCGGCTGATGACCTCTACTATGGAGGGTGGGAAGTATCCGATTCGGTCTGTTCCTCTCTGGGTGTCGTGAATGTGTCCTTTCCAGCGTCCGTCCACATGCTGCTCGATCACCTGCGTTCACAACACACTCAGCTCAACATTACCGTCTCATAGGAGTGTTTAACGGTGGGAAGATTTTGATCAACATATTTTTAAACATAATAGTTATTTATGTTGGCTTGAGAAAGCCAACATACTGTTATACTACTCTGTCCTTGAAAACAAACGTATCTCCTCCTAGGCCGTTCATGCCACAAGGCCCAAATGTGGTCAAAATGTGCCTTCTGCATTTAAGATTGTTGCTATATCTCCTCATGCTTATAAGACTTATCATTTTTTTTTTATGAAATATTTAAAATATTACATTTTTATAATCCGGGCATATAAAAAAATTAGGTCCCACTTTATATTAAGTGGCCTTAACTAATATGTACTTACATAGGTATTAATAGTTTGTTACAATGTACTTATTGTGTAAATACATGTATTTACTGTGTACTTACGCTTGATTAAATACATGTATGTAGTTACATCTGTAGTTAACTTTTGTAATTACATTTGTAAATACACTGTTGACTATCCCTTACACCTTAACCCACCCTTAAACCTACCCATGCCACCAAACCTGTCCATAACCCAACCTCTATTCCAACTCAAAAGCACCACAAGTGTTCTCAAATACATTATAAACACAGTAAGTACATTGTATTTATTTTTTGATGTAAGTACACAGTAGTTAAGGCCACTTAATATAAAGTGGGACCAAAAATTATACAAGCCCCAAATTTGGTCAAAAGCTGTATTTAGATGCGTTAGATTTTGTTGCTATATCTTTAAGGTTTATCAGACTTATAGTTTTCCAATAAATAATTTTTAAGCATTATTTTTCTTATAATATGGCAAGCCATTTTTGACTTAAACTCCATATTTTTTACTGATATGGCAAGACATTTTTGCATGTATCACTTTCACACTTATTAAGCATTGTATTTTCAAAAAATACGGCAAGCCATTTTTACATAATGTTCATTCCTTAGTCTCTTTATTAATCAGGGGTCGCCACATCGGAATGAACCGCCAACTTATCCAGCACTTTTTTTACACAGCGAATGCCCTTCCAGCCGCAACCCAACACCAGGAATACATAATGTTCAAGTCCAGTTTTTGACAATCATAAAGACTGTCATAGAAACATCGGGGTTGATTAAGGTCACTCATATTGCCAAGAAGCTTTGATGTATCATCACTAACCTGTCAAATGTCCCCATAGCAATAAAACAGTATAACCTAGCAACCATTTAAAAACAGCAATATCTCTACATCAGAACATCGTAGGGAGCTGGGCATTGGCTCGTTTGACTCATGCTAGCAAATGGGACTTCCTGTGTACTATGCATGGTAACAATGATAATGGAAGCCAAGTGCTAATAACGATTAGCTACATGCTATGAATGATTATCTAAATGCAATAACATATGCTAGAAATGCCTACTAAGTATCAGAAATTGATCAAACATGTACACGAGCTTTGCCATTTAACAATTTCTTAGCAACCACCTAACCATGCCATAAACGTCTTAGCAACTGCCTAGCAACCACTTAGCAACCGCCGCCGTGCTTCCTGCCAACTGCCATTTCTAGTCCTAGCGCAGTCACGTTGGCTTTCTCAAGCCAACATCAAAGTTTATCAATGAACTTTAGGTTCTAGTTAAATATCTAAACTCTTTTCTCTTCGCCATGATGACAGCACATAATACTAACACTAGTAATCAGCTTAAAGTGACATGTAAAAGCTTAATTTAACATGTGTTTGGACTGTGGGGGAAACCGGAGCACCAGGAGGAAACCCAGGCCAACACAGGGAGAGCATGCAAACTCAACACAGAAATGCCAACTGACCCAGCCGGGACTCGAACCAGCGACCTTCTTGCTTTGTGAGGCGACAGTGCTAACCACTGAGCCACCGTGCCACCTAGTTCATTTCAGTTAACTCATCTATATATATACTCATCGATGAACTTCAGTGTTTGGACTCTCAGTAATGACTTCAAACCACACTGAACTGAGCTAAACTGAACTGAACTTAAACACTAAAAACTGAACTACTCTGATCCGGTTACTATGACCATTTATGTGAAGCTGCTTTAAAACAATCTACATTGTAAAAGCGCTATACAAATAAAGCTGAATTGAATTGAATTAATGGAAATAATTTGATCAACATTTTTATCCCGCCAAACCCTGCTATCTACAAACGCGAGCACTCGGGCTTTCAATCCATTTTTCACGTCTTTAGCAACCAGTCAAAACAGAGGAGGAGGAGGTCGGCGGTTCACAGACAATGAACGATCTGAAAGCTTTCTGAAAGTTAGATAACACCATCCAGTCGCCCACTCCCAGCTCAAACACACATTACAACACACACACACACAACGGCGCAACAAAAACACACGGCTCTGAAGCCTCCAGAAGGTGACCCACACGCTACTCTGCCCACGTCTTCCTGACAAACAACACTGCGCCAAAACATGCAGAGCATCGAGTTCACTAATAAACACTTGTTTATCTTTGGCATGCTCTAAAAAAAAAAAAAAAAAAACAAGGCCATGAAGAGAAAGAGGGAAAGACAAAGAAAGAGATGCTTGATGCTAGGACTACAGAGGCAGTCCTTTAATTGAACAACTTTGATCAAATAAAACCCACGATTCCCAGTACTGGGTTGTGGCTGAAAGGGCATCCGCAGCGTAAAACTTATATAGATTAGCTGGCGGTTCATTCCATTGTGGTGACTCATGATAAATCGAGGACTAACTCGAAGGAAATTAATGAATGAAACCTGCTTATCTTTAATAACCTGCCTTTTCCTAAATATGCGTATGTTTCAGTCATTATTATTTATTGTAAAATAAATATATATTAAAAGACATACAGATGCAAGACGTGTTTGGCGTGATCTGCTGCTATTTTCAGACCAGCGCAACAGTAATTTCCACGTTTTCCGACCACGTTGTTTAAATAGCGAATTCATTTTGCGCACACTCTGTGGACTGATGGGTGTGCTGGTCTATAAAGGAGGTGTGTACAGGTGTATTGTTGGCGTGTTGCTATTTTAAAGAACTGAAATTGACCGTGCCATTGACCTAAACTAAAAACTGCTCTAATTTCCAGAGCAGATCACGTTAGTTATGCGCCTATGCAGGTCCAAACGCTTAAGCCTCCTTTCCACTGCACACGACAAACGACAAGCGACAGACTGGACGCTTTTTACACTTACAAAAGTCCGGCATGTAAATAGCAAATGTGTTATGGCTCGACGCAACTGACTCCTAAAGGGAATGGGAGATGAGACAATGATTGGTTTAATGCAGGTTATGCTCAAAACACACCCAGAACTCATAAAGAGAATAAGCCCAACCCTGTTAGACCATGTGCCGGGGCGCAGAGCGTATTTATCCATGCTTTGAAATAGCACAAGTGGATTCATTCATTTATTCATTCATTTTCTTTTTGGCTAAGGGAGTTTTCACACCTGTGAATCGATTCAGTTGTTTGAAACAGAGATTACAAATGTTACATTGTTGCTCTTTGCTCTTGGAGCGGTTCACTTTCACACTGCAAAGTTTCTAATCGGACCAAAAGAGCTAAAACAAGTCATGTGCGAGTAAACTCTCCTTACATTGGTCAGAGTATCAGGGTTTTGCAGAGTCCCGCTCAGCTGTCAGGAGAGGTGGTGGTTTGGTGGTGATTGACAGGGTGCGCATGCACGACGTGTCTGAGGACAGATGCAGTGGGGAGGGGTGAGAAGGGTGCGCGACGATGCCTATTTGAGGACCGGGAGGGAGACGCCAGATTACCAGGAGTTCATCACTCGTTTGCGGGCATCCGGAGACTCGCGAAACTTCCCGCCATGCTCATAATTCTCTCTTCATATAGCCGTAAGCCTATTACATATCCATAAAACACTGTGATATAACCGCGCTCGGATCGGATCGCTTTCTCACTGCAATCAAACCGCTCCAGGGTTCGTTTCAATCGAGCCGAGACCACCTCATTCAAGCGATCTCGGAGCGATTACTTTGGCGCGGAACAGAGCGCGATTGCCCTGTTCACATATGCCAAACGAACCGCGCTAACTGGGCAAACGAGATACGTTCCGAAACAAAAGTGTAGGTGTGAAAGCACCCTTAGTCCCTTTATTAATTAGGGGTCACCACAATGGAATGAACTGCCAACTTATCCAGCATATGTTTTACGCAGCAGATGCCTTTCCAGATGCAACCCTTCACTGGGAAACATCCATACACACTCATTCATACACATAGACTACAGACAATTTAGTTCACCAGTTCATGTTCATGTGTTTGGACTGTAAGGGAAACCGGAGCACTTGTAGGAAACCCACACCAACACGGAGAGAACATGCAAACTCAACAAAGAAATGTCAACTGACCAAGCAGGGGCTCAAACCAGTGACCTTCTTGCTATGAGGCGATTGTGCTACCCACTGCGCCACCGTGCTGCCCTAAAGTAGATTCAGACACGCCCTTAATGCTTTAGACCACAGGTGTCAATTGCAGTTCCTGGAGGGCCGCTGCTCTGCACAGTTTAGTTCCAACCCTGCCCCAACACACTCACCTGTAGGTCTCGAACAAACCTGAAGGGCATGATTAGTTTGATCAGGTGTGTTTAATTAGGGTTGAAACTAAACTGCGCAGAGCTGCGGCCCTCCAGCAACTGGATTTGACACCTGTGCTTTAGACTTTGAGCCTAGATCATTAAAATAGAGCCCTACGTGTGTATTTCTTTCAAACATGGATGTTTTAATAAAACTACAAAACACAAAAGAGCTTTGAGTGTTTCTTCCCCTAATTACCATGACCGCATGCATTTCAGTGTCTGCTACTTTTCCTTGTGACTCTAAATAGCACTAGTCCACCCAAAAATGAAAAATGACTCAGGATTTACAGGGGTTTCAAACCTTTATGAGTTTCTTTCCTCTGCTGAACACAAAAGAAGAGTTTTTGAAGAATGCTAAAAACCGGTAACCATTCACTTCCTTATTAGAAAAAAAAAAACTAATGACCAGTTTTCAGCATTCTTCAAAGTATCTTCTTTTGTGTTCAACAGAAGAAAGAAACTCCTACAGGTTTGAATCGAGTAAAGGATGATAAAATAATGACAGAACTTTTGTTTTGTGCGGCGAACTGTCCCTTTGAGGTTGTGCAGTGCAAGTGCAGCACACAAACACACACCGACCCTATATTAAGATTGTGTAGTGCAAGCGTCTGTACCGTGATGACGTCTCCGGCCCGTATGGTGAGGGCTGTGGGGTCGTGAAGATTCCAGAAGTCTTTCAGAGCTCTGACCTGAAGAACTCCTGTCGCTTCTGAACACACACACACACACACACACACACACACACACACACACACACACACACACACACACACACACACACAAATGTAAAAACATCAGAAATGTACAAGTCAGACGGTAAACAATGGGTCTGTCATGATATCTAGTTTTTGTTATAGGATATATTGCACCAAAGTAAATTGCGATAAATGATATTATTGACCACTTTATCAGTATATAATGCCAGAGTGACAATATAATATCATCACAATGCAAGTACACTCTTTCAAAGAGCACATCATATTTTATGATGAAGAATATTGAATTATAGTCTTTTTAACGGTTTAATAATGAGCCATTGGAATCAGAAAGAGAAAACACGTCTCCCAAGTGAATATTATTAAACGTTAACACAAAAATGCAAGGTATAGAGTAACAGAGGCTGTGATATCTGCTAGCAGATCTATTTTCAGCTGTCAGACTGCCACATGAAAATGTATGATAGCATACCTGTCAACCCTCCCGTTTTTCCCGGGATACTCCTATATTTTACAGTTCTATCCCGCTATCATCCCGTAAAGGTATTTTCCCGTATTTCTCCCGAATTTTCAGTCTTTCTCTGAACAGCCTCCCTATACGCAACCCATACCGCCGAACCACCAGGGGTCGCCCCTTGCTCTAAAACGTGAGTCTTCTGTGCTTTCAGTTTGTTTAGGAATGAAAACACTTATAAATATTAAAAACGGCGCGATTCCATTTCCTTTTGATCAGTGGCGCAACAAGGGGGTATGCAGTATATGCGGCGCATAGGGGCGCCACACATGGGGGGGCGCCGTTGTGCCAAAACTATTTTTAAAAATTATCCTTATTAAAAGTTTCAAATAATAAAAATAAATAAATATGTTTTGTTAAAAAACATTATTTTGCGTTTTAAACGAATATAATATTGTTATTGTTTAATTCAAAATCATTTAACACAATAACATGCAGTCCCACAGCCGAAAGTGTTCATGTAGATGTAACTGTTTAGATTTGTTTTTATTTTTATCAAAATCAACTGTCAAATCATACATAATGTCAAAAGTTATAAGATTAATCTGAAAATTTGTCTTCATTTATTATTAATTAATTAATATAAAATAAGAGGGATGCTTTTGATTACAGGTGCCGTCGCCCATCCCTTAATGGTCCATGACTGTCAGCTGACGCGCTCCATAGTGATAAACAGAAGCTGTTTCCCAAACAGATTCTGTACACGCGATTGGAAGCGGAGAGAAAGTCTGGCTTTTGGGTGCGTGTTTGAACAGACAAACACACATAATTAATAATAATAACATATGAAGATGTCGATCTTAGTGGGTTTTTTTTTTCAAACACAACTAATTTCGTCTTAAATGAGCATAAAAAGTTAGGAAAGCAGTCGAATGCTTTCATTATAACATTAGATGTTTGTATTTTTAAAGGGACACCTCTTATTTAATGTAATAAAAAAATCTTAATAAATGAGAGATTCATTGGTTGCTCTTTAATCAGAATGTGTGAGAGAACGGCTAATGAGTGGAGTAACGGATAATGAGATTGATAGCTTGATTCCGTTTCATTTTAACAGTTAATTTTATTAAGCTGAACTGTTCGCTAATGTATTTGCTGCTAATGTATATATTTATTTTTCTTTTGTTAATAATAATTTAAATCATAGTACTGACCATCTAACGGTTTATTTACAATGAAACAGCTCCAAATGTAATTTCGGGATTTTTTTGGGGGGGTGGGGGGCAATCCCTTATTATGGTGGGCATATCCCTTATTTTCACATCCCAATGTTGACAGGTAT
>NC_141023.1:65780000-65835000 GCF_052040795.2 Danio rerio
TGAGAACGATGACATGTACTGACACATGCTTAAGTCATGCTTCTCAGTGTTGGAAAACGTGGCATGCGTTTGCTAAGACTCAACATGTAGGCACGCTGTTCAATGTCATGCAAGTGGAATCTGAAACATCAGTGTGTTGTGAAGCATGATCCTGAGTGTGTTGTGAAGCGTGACATGAGTGTGTTGAGACATGTTTAGAAATAATGCACAGAGGACTGATATTTTTGACACAAACTACTTTAAAATCCTACGCACTTTTAGTTTTGTTCTTATATTATATTATATTATATTATATTATATTATATTATATTATATTATATTTTAAATATTTTTGTATTATATTTTATTATATTTTTATAATATATTATATTATATTTTATTACATTTTTATACTATATTATATTTTATTATATTTTTATATTATATTATATTACATTATATTATATTATATTTTATATTATTTTATATTATATTTTATTATATTTTTATATTATATTATTATAACATTTTAATAATATATTATTTTTTATTATATTTTATGATATTACATTATATTTTTATACTATATTATATTATATTTTTAAATTATATTATATTATATTGTATAATATTATATTAATTTATATTTTTATACTATATCATATTTTATTTTATTATATTTTTATTTTTATATTATATTATATTTTTATATTATTTTATATTTAAATTTTTTTATATTTTATATATTTATATTATATTTTATTATGTTTTTATATTATATTATATTATAATTTTTTATATTATATTATATCATATTATATTTCTATATTAAATTATATTATATTATATTTTTAATATTATTTTATAATATTTTTATATTATATTATATCATTTTTTATATTATATTTTATTATATTTTATATTATATTATATTTTTATAACATTTTAATATTATATTACTTTTTTTATTATATTTAATGATAATACATTATATTTTTATATTATTTATAATATATTTTTATACTATATTATATTATATTTTTATATTATATTATATTATATTTTTATACTATATTATATTTTATTTTATTATATTTTATTTTATATTATATTATATTTTTATATTATTTTATATTTTAATTGTTTATATTTTTATATTATATTTTATTATGTTTTTATATTATATTATATTTTTTATATTATATTATATTATTTTATATTAAATTATATTATATTATATTTTTCATATTATTTTATTATTTTTTATATTATATTATATTATATTATATTATATTATATTATATTATATTATATTACTTCAGAAGACGTCATTCATTCATTAAATAGATGCATGTGTGTTTTAGGAGTTCGCCTGCTCATTTAGCCATCATATACAGTCATGTGAAAAACTTTGTAGCCCCTATAATATTCCAATTAAAAAAAATGATCTGATCTTTTTCAGGTCTTAAAAAGTGCATAATAAGATCAACAAAGCTTTTTTTATTACGTCCCGATTAAAAAAACAACAACATGAAATTCAATAGGATGTGCTAACTTTTTCACGGGACTGTCCTAATGGCAGCTGTTCTGTCTTTTGACATGTTTATGTTCAGGAATAAAGCCAGTCGAATAGATCTGCATTCTGCTAATGAATAAAGTTTGTTGCATTAATACAGGACTCAGCTGACTGTGTTCGCATTTGATGCTTCCATTTTAAAAGTGGGTCATCCGATGATTATTTATTATGAGGTTGATTTGTGCAATACATCAGCAGCGACTCTGAAAACACCTGGAGAATGAAATCCATTGTTGACGCATGAAACCCACAGTGAGCTCTCCAGAGAGACAGAGAGGCTGACACAGCTGAGATCTGCAGATGTGCAACAAACACGCACAATAGTATACATGGTTTACAAGGACACTAAAATACACAATGCATTTAATACTGCAGAAACTGCTTATTATGTACACTCACCGGCCACTTTATTAGGTACACCTTACTAGTAGCGGGTTGGACCCCCTTTTGCCTTCAGAACTGCCTTAATCCTTTGTGGCACAGATTCAACAAGGAACTGGAAATATTCCTCAGAGGTTTTGCTCCATATTGACATGATAGCATCACGCAGTTGCTACAGATTTGTCGGCTGCACATCCATGATCAGGATCTCTCGTTCCACCACATCCCAAAGCTGCTCTATTGGATTGAGATCTGGTGACTGTGGAAGCCATTTGAGTACAGTGAACTCATTGTCATGTCCTGCTGGAAGTAGTCATCAGTAGATGGAGACACTGTGCTCATAAAGGGATGGACATGGTCAGCAGCAATACTCAGGTAGGCTGTGGCGTTGATGCTCAATTAGTACTAATGATGCCAAAGTGTGCCAAGAAAATCTCCCCCACACCATTACACCACCACCACCAGCCTGAACCTCTGATACAAGGCAGGATGGATCCATGCTTTCATGTTGTTGACGCCAAATTCTGAGCCGAGCATCCAAATGTGTCAGCAGAAATGGAGACTCAGAGCAGCAACGTTTCTCCAATCTTCTATTGTCCAGTTTTGGTGAGTCTGTGTGAATTGTAGCCTCAGTTTCCTGTTCTTAGCTGACAGGAGCGGCACCCGGTGTGCTCTTCTGCTGCTGTAGCCCATCCGCCTCAAGGTTGGACGTGTTGTGTGTTCAGAGATGCTCTTCTGTAGACCTCGGTTGTATCGAGTGCTTATTTGAGTCACTGTTGCCTTTCAATCAGCTGGAGCCAGTCTGGCCATTCTCCTCTAACTTTGGCATCAACAAGGTATTTGCGCCCACAGAACTGTCCCTCACTGGTTATTCTTTCGCTTTTAGACGATTCTCTGTAAACCCTAGAGATGGTTGTGCGTGAACATCCCAGTAGATCAGCAGTTTCTGAAATACTCAGACCATCCGAAGTCACTTAAATCCCCTTTCTTTCCCATTCTGATGCTCGCTTTGAACTGCAGCAGATCGTCTTGACCACGTCTACACGCCTAAATGCATCAAGTTGCTGCCATGTGATTGGATGACTAGAAATTTGCAATAATGAGCAGGTGGACAGGTGTACCTAATAAAGTGGCCGGTGAGTGTAAGTCTACCCCTATCCCTAAACCCAACCCTCACATCAAATCAATGGCAAATCTAATTTTGGAAAGACCTTGTTAAGTATGATTTTTAAGTGATTTGTATTACAGGGACATGATGTGTGTCCCTGTAAACCAGCTTAATAGAGTACAACTAGGTGATACCCATCTCATTATACAACTTTGTGTCCCTGTAAACCACATTAACCTGCACAAACACATACACACACCTGTTCCTATATATAATGATGTTTCTACTATATAAACCGTACATTCTCTCCCCTCCCACAGCTGTTCCCCTATACCCAACCCTCACAGGACACCATCTACACTTTTATATTTTCCAAACACTTCAATCTGTCTGACTTATGAGCATGTTTACCTGTGAAGATCTCAAATTTAGTCCCCAATGTGATGTCAAGTCCCCATGAGTCTGTGTTTATTCAGGTGTAAGACCACACTGGCATATAAAAACAAGCACACACACACACACACACACACACACACACACACACACACACACACACACACACACACTTGTGCGTCTCTGAGCTTACCGGATGACGTCTTTGTGTCCGTTGCGAGCGGCGAGGTGTAGAGGAGTGTTACAGTTGGAGTCGGACGCGTCTCTCCGATCGCCCTCTAACAGAGATGCCACCATATTACTGCTCAACAACAGCTGAGCTACCTGCACAACACACACACACACACACACCCATGAAAAATGACCTATCATATATATTTATATATATATATGATATTTTCCGTCAAATATTTCACTTTTAGTTTTGAAATACTTCAAATATTTCCCCGGTGAGGTTTAACAGAACGAGGACATTTTTCAAAGTATCTCCTTTTGCATGTTTCTACTTATTTCTTTGTTTGGCTGAAATTAATATTTTATAAAACACACACGAACTGACAGATGTACGTGCACACATACACACAGACACACACACACAAATAGCTGCACACAAACACACACACACACATAGACATACACACAAATAGCTGCACACAAACACACACATAGACATACACACAAACACACCCACATACATTTATATAAACACACTTACATACACACACACACACACACACACACACACACACACACACACACACACAAACGACAGACACACGCACAAACATAGATGCACACAACACACACACATATACAGACAGACATAAACACACACCTACACACAAACACACATGCACACATAGCTGCACACACACACACATGCACAGACAGACACACACACACACAAACAAACGACAGACACACACGCACACACATAGATGCACACATTACACACAGATACACATAAACACACACACACACACACACACACACACACACACACACACACACACAAACACACCTAGCTGCACACAACACGCATATACATAGACACACAAACACACACACACATGCACACACAAACACACTCATAGATGCACACACACATAAACACCCTCACACACACATAGATAGACACACACCCATATACATGCACACAACACACACGCACACATACACACAGAGATGCACAAACAGACGCACACACACAAACATACATATACGACAGATACACACGCGCACACACACACACACACACACACACACACATGGCTCATGGGAAGGTAATGTTGTCTCTGGGGTTTCGCAGGTGAGGATGAGCTCATGTTAATGTGTGTCTCAGTCCCCATCAACACCCAAAAACATCTGCGCCACTGGACTGGAGTCACACAGACACACACACACACACACACACACACACACACACACGTCTCACTGCATCCTTGAGGTTGAGGGTCTGATGTGCTCTCGAGACAGAGCGAAGTGAAGTGGATGTCAAAAACATCCGGTCAAGCACAAGCTCTGACTGGTCAGATGCATCTCCTCTACTCTGATAGGTCAGAAGACTGTACTCTCTTCTGACTGGTCAGATCGCTCTACTTTGCTCTGGTTGGTCAGATGGTACTGTTTGACTCTGATTGGTCAGATGGTTCTACTCTGCTCTGACTGGCCGGATGTCTCTCCTGTACTCTGATAGGTAAGATGACTCTACTCTTCTGTGATTGGTCAGATGCTTCTACTCGGCTCTTATTGGCCAGACGACTCTGCTCCGATTAGTCAGATGCATCTCCTTTACTCTGATAGGTCAGAAGACTGTCCTCTGCTCTGATTGGTCAGATCGCTCTACTCAGCTCTTATTGGTCAGACGACTCTGCTCTGATTGGTCAGATGCATCTCCTCTGATAGGTCAGAAGACTGTACTCTCCTCGGATTGGTCAGATAGCTCTACTTTGCTCTGGTTGGTCAGATGGTACTGTTTGACTCTGATTGGTCGGATGGTTCCACTCTGCCCTGATTGGCCGGATGTATCTCCTGTTCTCTGATAGGTAAGATGACTCTACTCTTCTGTGATTGGTCAGATGCTTCTACTCAGCTCTTATTGGCCAGACGACTCTGCTCTGATTAGTCAGATGCATCTCCTTTACTCTGATAGGTCAGAAGACTGTACTCTGCTCTGATTGGTCAGATCGCTCTACTTTGCTCTGGTTGGTCAGATGGTACAGTTTGACTCTGATTGGTCGGATGACTCTGCTGTACTCTGATAGGTAAGATGACTCTACTCTTCTGTGATTGGTCAGATGCTTCTACTCGGCTCTTATTGGCCAGACGACTCTGCTCTGATTGGTCAGATGTATCTCCTCTACTCTGATAGGTCAGAAGACTGTGCTCTCCTCTGACTGGTCAGATCACTCTACTTTCCTCTGGGTGTTCAGATGGTACTGTTTGACTCTGATTGGTCAGATGGTTCTACTCTGCTCTGATTGGCCGGATGTCTCTCCTGTACTCTGATAGGTAAGATGACTCTACTCTTCTGTGATTGGTCAGATGCTTCTACTCGGCTCTTATTGGCCAGACGACTCTGCTCCAATTAGTCAGATGCATCTCCTTTACTCTGATAGGTCAGAGGACTGTCCTCTGCTCTGATTGGTCAGATCGCTCTACTCAGCTCCTATTGGTCAGACGACTCTGCTCTGATGGGTCAGATGCATCTCCTCTACTCTGATAGGTCAGAAGACTGTACTCTCCTCTGATTGGTCAGATAGCTCTACTTTGCTCTGGTTGGTCAGATGGTACTGTTTGACTCTGATTGGTCAGATGGTTCTACTCTGCTCTGATTGGCCGGATGTCTCTCCTGTACTCTGATAGGTAAGATGACTCTACTCTTCTGTGATTGGTCAGATGGTTCTATTCAGCTCTTATTGGTCAGATGACTCTGCTCTGATTGGTCAGATGCATCTCCTTTACTCTGATAGGTCAGAAGACTGTACTCTCCTCTGATTGGTCAGATCGTTCTACTTTGCTCTGGTTGGTCAGATGGTACTGTTTGACTCTGATTGGTCAGATGGTTCTACTCTGCTTTGATTGGTCAGATGTCTCTACTGTACTCTAATAGGTAAGATGACTCTTCTGTGATTGGTCAGATGCTTCTACTCAGCTCTTATTGGTCAGATGACTGTACTCTGATTGGTCAGATGTATCTCTTCTACTCTGATAGGTCAGAAGACTGTACTCTCCTCTGATTGGTCAGATCGCTCTACTCTGCTCTGATTGGTCGGATGTCTCTCCTGTACTCTGATAGGTAAGATGACTCTACTCTTCTGTGATTGGTCAGATGCTTCTACTCAGCTCTTATTGGTCAGATGACTCTGCTCTGATTGGTCAGATGGCTCTAATCTGCTCTGATTGGTTAGATGGCTTGGTCGGATGGCTCTTCTTTGCTCTGATTGGTTAAATGACTCTTCTCTGCTCTGAATGGCCTAGTCTTTTGTGACTGATCTGGTGGTTCTACTCTTCTCCGATTGGCCAGATAGCCCAGTCTGTTGTGACTGGTCAACAGGCATTGCTGCGTCAGGAACCAAACATCCATTAATCAAACTGGATTTCAGCACTTTAAAACCATCTAACAGTTCTCTACAGGGAATAAAGTTTGCGTCCGACTATTTGTAACTCAGTAAACAATGACTTTCTTGACTGTTTTATATAAATCGATCCCAGATCACGCTGAAGACCTGCATCCTCACTGCTCTACATCTAAACACACATGATGAAGGAACATTTTGGATTTCTTCAGCATCAGCTTTGAGTCAAGTGTGAAAGATATCGACCAGTTGCTTCAGCCGCGCCCTGACGTACTGAGGAATACAGCAGCTGATTAAATACCACACACACACACACACACACACACACACACACACACACACACACACACACACACACACACACACACACACACACACACACACACACACACACTGCCATTAAAGTCACACCTCAAAAAGGTCTAAACACACAGCTGCACTGAAATCACACACCGCTGGGCATGTGTGTGTGTGTGTGTGTGTGTGTGCATCAGAACATGTAAAAGAAAGCAGCAACTGCAATCGGAGCTCATATTCACTGAGTAAACGAATGACATACAAAGGCAAACAGGAACAACGGCAGAAATCAGTCAGAGCACAGAGAGAGAGAGAGAGAGAGAGAGAGAGAGAGAGAGAGAGAGAGAGAGACAGGAGGAAATATAGGGCTCTATTTTGACGGTCCATGCGCACAGCGCAAAACGCAGGGCGCAAACGCTTTCAGGGCGTGTCAGAACGCGTTTTTGCTAATTTACGGATGGGAAAACCTGCTTTGCGCCGTGGCACATGGTCTAAAAGGGTTGAGTTTATTTTCTTAATGAGTTATAGGTGTGTTTTGAGAATAAACCAATCAGAGTCTCATCTCCCATTCCCTTTAAGAGCCAGCTGCGTCACGCCAAGAGCGCATTCACTATTTACAGGACGCAAAGTAAGTCTAAGTGGAGAAAATGAGCATTTCACAAGCAAACAGTTAACAGAAAACTGTTAAACAGAGCATCTACTGCGTGAAAATGAGAGATAATGGATCACTTTCACATTTGCTCTTGCATAGGGAAACCTTTACACACAGACATCAATTAGTCTATAAATAATTTATTTCGTTTGTTAAGCGCAAAGGTTTGTTTCAAAACTATTTCTAAATTCAGTTCTAATTTCCAGCAAACGAATAAATGAACAATAATAATGAAGTGTGCTCAAAAACCTGAGTTATTTCCAAATACACCTGCCATGCCCCATATGGTCTAAAACCTGACAGGGGGACAAATCTAAGCTTGTTTTTAATAAAACAAATATAAATATGGATATAATAAATAATACTGCTAATAATAATAACATTATACAGAAGCAAATTGTTCTGAATGAACTGAAAAAGCCTCCCGAGATGAAGAAGACATAAAAGCAGTGATTTTTCATATTTATGTAGGCTAGAAAATAATATGTTTTGTAATATTTTAATCCTTTATATTTATATTCTATATCTATTCTTATTATATCCTATATATATCCTTAATATTTACATTCTTTCATATGTAAAGATATTTGCCTGTTGCTCTCTTGTGTGTATTAAGCAGTGTGTAAGCGAGGCGCAACTCTGCGCTGGAGTTTAGACCGGGTTTGTTTTGGTCTAATGAAAAATCTATTATAGTTTCTTAAAATAGCAACGCGCCAGCGGTCCGCCTCAGAACACCTTCCTTTCTAGAGCAGAACGCCTATGAGCGCACAAATGAGCGCTAATGCATTTGCTATTTAAACAGCGCAGCGCAACGCCTCAAAACCACTCTTGCGCCAAGCTGAAACTACCAAAAGACTATTGCGCCACGCCTTGCGCCACACTGCGCCGGATGTATGATAGGGCCCATAATGTTATTGCATACAGCTCAGTGCACTGTAGGCCTCTAGATTTTGCTTATGTGAGCTCAATATAATATGATCATGCCTTGATTTTGACTGATTTCATTAGGACAGTGCGGTCTGACTCTGCTTAGACTAAAGTGTCATCACTGAACAGAAATAATGTCCAGTATAGAATCTGAAGTCCTGCTGCAGTGGAGACGGAATGAACAAACTAAGAGCAGAACGTGTCATGTATGAGATCATCGCCATAGTGATAATGATGACATCACACGATTGAAGATAAACACTGATATTAGGACGCATCACAGCTGAAACTACTGACCTTCGCTCGGCCGAACTCACAGGCCAGATCCAGAGGAGTCTTCTTAGCCTTGTTTAACACACAGGGGTTCGACTGGTGCTGCAGCAGCATCTCCGACTGAA
This sequence comes from Danio rerio, assembly GCF_052040795.2. Taxonomy (NCBI): domain Eukaryota; kingdom Metazoa; phylum Chordata; class Actinopteri; order Cypriniformes; family Danionidae; genus Danio; species Danio rerio. The sequence goes on from NC_141023.1 coordinate 65,789,290, forward strand.
ACACAAACACACACACACACACACACACACATACACACACACACACACACACACACACACACACACACACACACAAAGAAAGTGAAAACATTTCATGTTTGTTCATTCAAGCGACACGAATAACAGGCAGCTTATCCTTGCTCCCTCGCTAACACACACACACACACACACACACACACACACACATACACACGCACAATACAAACCCATCTGGGGTCACTTGTTGATGCCGCAATGCAGATCTCTTATTTCTGTACATTGCAGTGTGATGATGTCATGTCAGATCATTCACAGGTGCTGTGAACACACACACACACACACACACCCACACTGCCGAGTGCGTTTCTGCTGGGCTGGGCTTATGGTACAAAATGTAAAAACCAAGTGAAACTGGAAAGATTGGAAAAGTAAAAACAAACAAAACAGTGTGTGTGTGTGTGTGTGTGTGTGTGTGTCTTGTTGTAGAACAGCTTAACTGGATCATTTCTTTTAGATGATTTTTTAAAGTACATCCAGATACCAGCAATGTTTCAACCATCGTCGAACGGGTCTCAACAATAAGAACTGCCTGATGGCCCGGGGCCAGCATACGAAATGCTAGAGGCACCTACCCAGACAGGATGGCTACTGGTCCGATCTGCCTCGTCACTAAAGTTCAATTTGGCTGCGACTGTTTTTCAATTGCGTCCAAATACAATCTTGAGGCGCTTTCACACCAAGACGTTTGTTTCGTTTCCCAGTAAGCGTGGTTCGTTTGGTATATGTGAATCCTGCAATCGGAACCGCATTAAATCAATCGCTCCGAGATCGCCCGAATGAGGTGGTCTGGGCTCGATTGAAACAAACTTCAGAGCGAATCGACTGTAGTGTGAAAGATCCAATGAACTAAGGGCGTACTCACACTAGGGCTGTAACGATACACCAAACCCACGATTCGATTCGTATCACGATTTTTTTTTTTGTGTTGGGTGGGGAAAAAAAGATTTTTAAAACTATTTTTTTATTAAATAAAATTATATCATTTTTGTTTTCTTTGTAACAAAATACTTTTGTAAAACCAAACAGAACTAAACTCCATTGTGTAGATGGTTCAAGCATGTTAAAAATTCTTTTTCAATCAAGTTCTCTTACATAGAAAAAGTAAATTAAATGGCTACTAGGGATGCTCATTTCGGTTAATTTTTCTAACAGACAACCGCCGCTGATTAATCAGTTATTATAATAACGGTTAACTGGTCAGATTACTATTAATTTTATATTAAACAAATTGACGTGTCTATGTTGTGTCTGACACATTAAATTTTGCATTTTAAAATAGGCTACTGATTTATTTTTAAATGCTAGCATATTAATAACAGAACAGAACAACAGAGCATCTTCACGCACCTGCAGTGTTTAGCACAGAAGAGCAGAATAATCTAAATAAAATGAATAAAATAAATAGGACTGCCCTAAATTATTTTCATTTAAATAATTAATTTATATTACAAAACGAAAATACTGACTGATTCTTTTTAACAACCGGCATAGGCTGTTTTTTTCCAATCACGTTTTTTCCGTCAAATAAAAATCGCAGACTTCCTCAAATTGCCCGCTCCACGGAAAATATGCATTAATTTAATGCCCCGCTGTTATTATTATAATAACAAAACCTTTTACATTTTAATAGAAATCATTATTTTAAAGAATAAGTCCTGATGGTTTCCTCTCTCTCCCTCGCGGTTCAAGTGCGCGTGCTGCGTGATGAAAAGACAACAACAACGCGCGCATATGTAGACTTTTTGTAAACAGCTGTTTTGTAACTAGTTTTGTTGTTTAAATATGCTATTGCATTAATGTGCATACATGCTTTATAAGCCGAAAACAAGGCGCATCTCACTGCCTTTATGTTGACAAGGAAAAAAGAAGAGAAGAGGCGTGGCCCTCTTATGAAACGACTGAATCAGCTGGGTATCAATTGTGCATAAGTGTTGCTGTCTGTGTTGTTACAATTGTAATATTTAATGCTATTGTTATATTCAAGATTTGTACATTCATACAGCTCTGGATAACTTAAAACAGCGATTAGACCTTCAGAGCGGCATGTGTCCTGAAGTAAAGCGAAACGGCTATAAATTTCCAGCAAGATAGAGGGATTATAACCAGAGTCCTATACCTTTATCTATAAATAAAGTATAACTATAGAAACTGTGTTCATCTTAACTGAAAGCTTCGTCCTGTTTCCTGGCCTCACACATCGCGCTGTCAGTCAGCACGTAACGTTAACTCCCAAAGGGTTAAACAGAAAGTGCACAGCACGGTTACAGAAAGGTTTCCTCTGCAGAGGAGTCGGGGCATCTGGTGAACGCCCATCCCTCTCTGCGCAGCCACATTAACAACAATGCTTTGACAGCACTGGCAATGTTTCTGCCGTTGTCGGTTGTCAAGAGGGGTTAAGTTGGTTTTGTTTTTGATATTCCTGACACATTCAGACAGTCCCTTACTAAGAGCTCCGTGCGAGCTCTCCCTGTTAAACGCTAACTGCGAGGGCTTAAACGGAGCAGTGCTCGTAATGTCGAGCGGAAAAAAAAGTGTTTCCTCACGTTCTTCTTCAACTAGCTCAACTTTTGCAGGCAGGCGTGACGTTATTGGAAAGGTAGTCACGGGGTGTGTCGCGATTCTCCCTTATCACACCGCGACACAGGATCGTAGATCTGAGTGTCACGATTTCGATTTTATATCGTGTATCGTTACAGCCCTAACTCACACTATGTACAGTTGCCTTGAACCGGTCCGAAACACGCTTGTCCCCCCTCCCATCTCACCCGACGGCCTGCACTCACATTGCATTTGAGCTTGAGCATGCTTCAATCAATGTGTTGTTCAGTTCACTCGCTCAGCACAGTGGAGATTTCTCTAGTTACATCACTTTAGTCTTTGGGATGCAGTGACACGCAGTCAAATATTCCGCCGAACAGATCCACAACTTTTGGCGCTTATAAACAATCATAAAGCCCTCAAGCTGCAGGAATTAGGAGGTTTGCTGAAGGTCCAGTGAAGGGTTTGTGTCTTTAATAATCTACGACAGTTTGCGTTCATTGAAAACAGTAAGAATGATTAATAAATCCGTATTAAACAGTCCCCTAAAAGTCACGTCTCGTCTTCAGTTTCAGGCTCAGGTGCGCTTTACACTATAAGCGTACCGCACCAATGCCCAAGTGAACCGCGCTCTGTCACACCTCCTCTAACACGGTCGGGGACGGCCAAGTGAACCACACCTGAGCCTGAGCACGTTTCGGATAGCATAGTGTGAGTGCACCCTAACAAACCAGGTTATATCACAGTGTATTATGATTGGGAAATAGCCACATATACGACTATATGAAGACAGAATGATGAGTAGGGCGGGATGTCAATCCTACCGGCAAATATGTGTTTCATGTCTTATACGAAAGTGAAAGTATGCTGAAATATTACCGAGAGCGCTTTATCTGTTAGGAACACTGACAAAAGCTACTGTTGTTTGACACATTATTTAAACTATGTTGCTAAGAAATGCCTATTAACCTTGTTTTTTTGGTTGGGCCAGCGAAATATGGCAGTGCAAGTAAAAATCGGAAACCTCTCCGAAGAAGTACTGAACAAGGTAGCTGATCTGACCATAGCCTGCTCCATTGTTTGTTCTGTAGTGTGTGTGTGTGTTTTTGATGTGTCCAATTAACAGCAGCGAGTGTGTTTTAATAGATACGCACCACCTCATAGTGTCCATACTGAGCCGCCAGGTGCAGTGGGATCTGTCCGTCATGGGAGGCACTGTTCACTGCAGCTCCAGACCGCAGCAGCATCAGCACTGAGTCTGCTTTACCCTGCCATGCTGCGTAATGCAGCGGCCGCATGCCTGCACACAAAAATCATGCACAATCAGAGCTGTGAAAATGCCTAATACATCTCGGGCCCGGGATTTAACGCCCCGTGCAGGGCTCTTCTTTAGACATTACACTAAAGAATCATTCGAACACTAGCTCTTAAGTGACGTTGGTGAATGAGCAACAGGTTCTGCTGTTCTGACGTCAGGTGCAGATGTGAATGAATGGCGGAAGAAAGTAGTTCCTCATACAAAAAGGATTTTGAGACTCTGTGTTTGATTTTTTTACTATATACACTATTACGCCGTTAAACCGAGGGTCACCAAACTTGTTGCTGGAGGGCCGGTGTCCTGCAGATTTTAGCTCCAACCCTAATCAAACACACCTGAACCAGCTAATCAAGGTCTTATTAGGTATACTTGAAACATCCAGGCAGGTGTGTTGAGGCAATTGGAGCTAAACCCTGCAGGGACACCGGCCCTCCAGCAACAAGTTTGGTGACCCTCGGTTTAACGGCGTAATAGTGTATATATTAAAAAAATCAAACACAAAGAGTCTCAAAATCCTTTTGTATGAGGAACTACTTTCTTCCGCCATTCATTCACATCTGCACCTGACGTCAGAACAGCAGAACCTGTTGCTCATTCACCAACGTCACTTAAGAGCTAGTGTTTGAATGATTCTTTACACTGTAAAAAAACAACTTAATTTTACAGAAAAAAACTCTACATTTTTTAACAGTAATTTTTTGTCATTTCACATTATATTCAAAACTTAGTAAAATGACAACCAATCTCTCTAAATTAACCGTTTGACTTTCATTTTAGGTACTTTATTATTAAAGACAAATTACCGACATTTTAGTTTTTTATACAGGGAAATTACAGTATTATTTATACAGTTTTTCTGTTATTTTAAATTATATTCAAAAGTTCGTAAAAATTACAAAAAATATCTGTAAATTAACGGCTTGACTGTTATTTTATGTACTATATAAGTAATGACAAATTACAGCAATTTGTCTGTTTTATACAATAAAATTGACGTATTATTTACAGTGTTTTTTCCTGTTTTTTAAGTACATTTAAAATTACGTAAAATTAAAGTAATAAATTGTAATTACTTGCTCTGTAAAAATAAAAATAAAAAAAATCATAAAAAAAGGTCAAATGACTGGCAGCTACGGCTGCCAAACAAAAACCATAAAATTACGGTAAAATTTCTTTGTTGGAATAAAGTGCAAAAAATAATAAATCTACAGATATTGTCATTAAAATGTTTACAGAAAAACACTGTTATTTTACAGACTTTTCCTAGATTATTACTATCAAATCCATTTAATAAAGTAACACAATAAGAGCGCTCACATACTGTTCCGGATTCCGCTGATTGCGCACACACAGTTATGAACTGATTACATGCACTTTAAAAGCAGCACAGACGCACGCACCAATTGCTTAGTCTTGATATACTGCTACTGTGAACATTATGACGCGTTTCTCTTCTTTTGCCTTGCTTCGTTTGTTAATTTTTTACGTTGTTTGCTGCCAGGACTGATCATTTGCTTGTTAATTGACCAAGACTCTGAATTCCCTGCATACATCTGTTTGCAGTTTGCCCCTGTGTCGACTTGTTTGCCTGACCATCTCTGTGTAATAAACCTGCATTTGAATGTGCACTTCTTTGTCAGGGTCCCCTTCACGTTACGGTTCCATTTCATTTAAGATCTGTAACTGAATCATTTCATACAACTTAAACCTCTACATGTTTTAAAGTAATACTATTCAATAAAATGTGATGTTATAGTTGTGAGAATTGTAATCAGTTGTATCTCGTTTGATGTTTTTTCCAAAACTTTTTGATCCAAAATAAAACTGTTAAATTACGAGCAAGAGCATGTCTTGGCTTTTTATTAAAGGCGTTAAATTGTAAAAAAAAAAAAAAAAATTAAATAACATTGTTTTCTCTTGAACTTTTAGTGCAGGCACTTTATTAATGGTGTTCGATCATAATAATCATGGACAAGTCAAAATAAAATAACACTGTTTCTCTGTAAAACTCTTAGTGTGTTACTTTATTAAATGGATTTGATCATATTAATCTAGGAAAAGTCTGTAAAATAACAGTGTTCTTTCTGTAAACATTTTAATGAAAATATCTGTAGATTTATTATTTTTTTCACTTTATTTAAACAAAGAAATTTTACCGTAATTTTATGGTTTTAGCCGTAGCTGCCAGTCATTTGTCATTTTTTTTTATTTTTTTTATTTTTTACAGTGTAGTGTAATGTCAGGATTGGTGACCCCACCGTTAACCTGTTGTATAAACACAATACCACACTTTTAGCAGTGCGATGTGGCTGTATATCATCACTGTTGGGACACTAACGACCTGTAGCCTCATGCCAATGCACGCCTCTCACCAGTGCCGATATACAGCCATAATCGCACTGCTACTCGTATAATATTGCTCATACATATGACATAACTATATATCATAATAAACATTTTTAAATGGTTTTGACATTAAGAATTTGTCTTGGACCTGAATGGGAAGTTGAAACAACTAGTCTGAACTGGATCAATGCACATTAACGGCAAGAAGCTATTATTTTGACTGAAGTTAGTGAAGATGCAGTTCTAACCATTGCTGTCCTTGATGTCCACGACTGCCTGAGCCTCCAACAATAGAGAAAGCAGCTCCGTAGTGCCTGTGAGAGCAGCATGATGCAATGAAGAAAACCTGAGTGGGGGGAAAACAGAAAACTTTCAACAACAACAAAACAAATGGAAGGAGTAGTGGAAAAAGCCTTTGACAACGTAGGAACAGTCCTTGCAGGCTAAAGCCCAATAACAACGAAGCCACTCAATAACATTTATCAGCTTATTTTGATAGCAGTGCACACGCAGTTACACTTTCATCCTTCCCCACTTATGTGGCCACAAAGAGCACGGAAAAAGAAAAAGCTCCAGAACATGGGAGATTGCCAACAAACCAATGTCTTGTAAAAGCGTCTCATATTGCTGAAGCTGTGGCACAATCAGAGACGAAAGTCTGAAATTTACAAGCTTTCTTGAGGGCAAAATATAAAAAAGGCACCAAGACGTGTTCAAATCAGTGCGAGCTCAGACGCAAAACAGCGTGTCCTCTGGGCACAGACGCCCTCGTGAGATCTGATGTGTGTGGAAGGATGACAAATGAAAACGCTGCTTGTGTGGGGTTGACGTACGTTGTTAGGACATGCCGAAATCAAAGCACGACCTCTCGCAGGTCAGTAACAGTTCCGTCTTCAAGTAGCACTCCTCAAATACTTCAAACATCCCGAATATAAACGTCCCCCCTTAAGTAAAATCCTCACAGACAGCACCATTACTGGAAGCATATCACATTAGAAGAGGAATCTGTGATTTGAGCCAAAACTTGCCTCGAAAAAAGGTTTGACGGGGCAAGTTCAACTTCAATGTGATGCTTTTGGAATAAATAATGCTCCAGCTGATGAACAACTTTGCATCCAAGGATGTTAATGAGGAAAGTCACAGCTTGGTAGCAGTATTTAAAGCAATGGATAGGGTGTTTGAAATATGCAGTGGAACTTTGAGACTCTTTGGTATACAAAGAAGCAAGGTCTGTTGCAAAATCAAGTAGGATGCCTTTTAAAGGCTGGATTTTTCCTACACAACATTTGCCACAGCTTTTGTATGAATGTTTGTTGGATGGTATTCTAGCATTGCCTGTTTTTTTCTGAGAATATATGCAGTGCTGCTCAGACTTTGTGTTCAGAGTGCCTGCAATGCCTTAAAGCAGGGGTTCCCAAACTTTTCAGCACGCGACCCCTAAAATAACAATACCAGTGACTCGCGACCCCCAATATCCCCTGAGGTGGTTATAAATACAGAAAACTTGCATGCAATGGCGCACACACACAAATAGACCAAAGTTTATTTTTTTTATGTATTTCAGTGCTGTAAATGGGCCAGAAAGTTTAACCTGGTGTTATAAAATCAATCTGCTGCATCTGACGCTATTGCTGTGTCTTTAATATAATGTACTTACCCCAGGGGTCGCAATCCAATAGAACAAGTAAATAAGCTACTATAGTAACTATAAACGATATAAAATTTTTTCTCTTCAGTTGGTTATGGATAAAATATGGTAATTCTTATGGTCTAATAATAATGAGTAGATTTTTGGAAATCACCAGGCGACCCCCCTTCATTGTTCCGCGACCCCTCAAGGGGTCCCGACCCCCACTTTGAGAACCACTGCCTTAAAGGTCCATGAAACCCCCTGGTTTCAGCAGGGAGTTTTCACACCTCTACTTTGGAAAAAGTCTGAAAAGTGGGCGTGTCCAGCTCTGTTTAGGGGGTGTCGGAGAAACTAAAGTGGGATGGTGTGGGAGTGTCTATTTAGGCACCTGCTGAGTTTCAGAGTTAAAACACACACACACACACACACACACAGGGGAGAAAGTGACTGTTTACATGGACATCTGTAGTCGAATTATTTGCCAAATTATTAAATGGTGGACTTTAACTGCAGTTTGGCTCTTTCATTCAGGGAATTCATTCATGCCCCTCACGACAAACGAGATTTTTGATTGGAGGAACTGCTCTAAGCGTGTATTTTTTATGCAATGTTTGATACCGCACGGCGAATGAGAGAAAAAAAAAACTCAGCATTTACCAGAAACCTAGATGCACACGGCAGGTAGCGTCAGAAAGCCGCGTGTGTTATTCCGGTCACTAAATGCGGTGAAAATCCTACACGAGGTTAAAGTTTGGTTGTGGTGCTAACATGTTTACACTCGGTGCAATAGTTTGTTCGTTACGAACAAATTAAATAAACAAAGAGCGCTGGACGCTCACTTACCAAATCTGTAGAGACAGGACAATCACCAGCAACTAGAGCCGCGTCTTTATTAAGAGGAGACTACAAGCGAATCCGGATCTCAGCGTTTGCAGATGAGAACAGCTCTCAGGTAAACAATAATCCTCCTTAGACACGTAAGTTGTTGTTGTCGAGCGTCGCGTACACTGTTAATCCACACGTGACTCCAGCTGCGCTCTCACAGAGAGAAAATGAAAACAAAACTGAACTGCAGCAAACTATAAAAGCAACACTTCACGCTTGTTTTGCCAACACAACGTGGCGTCTCTGTCGTCTAAACACTGTGACAGTAATGAACATTAATGAAGTTGCACAATAGAGCGCGCTGATTGGTTTGAACCAAGCCTTACTCATGCATTAATGCAGCACACTGTAAGACGTAATAAGACACACTCTGGCACAGACGCCCAGTCTGCACGCTGGAATACACGCTATTATGTCATGACCGTGACGCAGCTTCAAAAATTTGTTTCAAACCGGAAGTACGAATTTGCTTGAAATAACGCAAAAACAACCAATTTACAGTTTTTAGTGAAATATAGGTGTCCTAATAGTGTTTTTAGCAGTGTGGGACACATATACCACTGTCAACAGCTCAAACACATGTGTTCTGGTGTTTCGTGACCCTTTAAGAAGTTCATCCGTTTTTTTTTTGCATTGCATTTTCCGTTGCATTGTCTTATGCAAGAAACGTCTTAAATATCTAGACGTCTGCAGCACAAGTCTGGAAACTTTGCCTATTCCTGCATTTTAGCCCACGCCTGACTCATCTTCTCGAGAATCACACACAAATATCTCAGCCATCTACTTTGCAATGCAGGTATTTTGGTCCAACATTTTATCACAGTAAAAGCAAAGGATCAGATGATTATACTCGACAAGAAACCATATGAGGTCAGCCAAAAGGAGGCGTTCATTTCCTGAACCCAAAACTACAGACTGACTTCTCAGAGCAGACCGTTGGATGTAAAGTGGGAGAGCACAGACAAGTAGAGCGGAAATGAATCCGACTGGATGAATATGAAGGCTAAAGTTGATCATTGGCATGAACACACTAAGACTGTGGTTTAAGACAAACACTTTACAGAGTTCGCAAGTAAGTCCTATCCTAGGAATCACAAGCGGGTGTCAAACTCTCTTAAGATGTAAATCAGCTTGACACGCAAGCATCCTCACAGTGTACATTCCTTACACTCGTGAGAAAGCTGTACAGTCCTCAAATGAATTATTCATTCTCAGGCAGTGGTTGTCAACCATGATCCTGGAGTCCCACCGATACCACACATTCGACGTGACTCCTTAAATCAGCTCATTAGTAGACACTCGAATACCTAAGGAAGAGAGACATGCAAATTGTTGAGGAGACTCTAGAAACAAGATGAACAACCACAGTTTAAGTGAAGGACGAATGGGAATGGTTTGGTACAGTGGTTAAAACCCAAGACCATAAACCAGATGCTTGCTGGGTTAATCCCTACTTGGTCCCAAAATGTCAATCCCTGTTATTTGTCATCATAAAAGGGTCAGTATAAACTGACAGGAATCTAAGCTGGGTGATGGGGTCATGTCAAAGCATCGACTCTGTAGTTCAGAATTAAGACTTTGCATGAACGTCCCAAAGACAAATTCCACCAGACTTGGTAACTCGCCAACTAGACTTTCTATTAATGCAGAATCAATTACAGACAATTACTGCGCAAAGATCTCCAGAGGCAGGGAACATTCCTTGGCACCACAACAAGAGGGCAGGTTAGGGCAGGAAACGGAGACTACCGGAGGCCCCAATGCACAAAGCAATAGGTACAACATTACAACTCAACTGCTCAGAATCTGAGTCATCTAAACAGGTAAGACTTCTGTGTTTGAGGTGAGGATCAAAGTCAGTTCAGGCCCTGGTTGCCAGTAGACCCACACAGGACCTACACCCTAATAACAAAAGATTCCACAGAGTTGGATCCCCGTAAGAGGAAATGCATTTATTTGATAATGCTTTTATGTGGACCTCACAAGATTACCACATTTATAACCATCAGTAGACTGCACAGATTTCATTCCTATAAATGTCTGCATGTTCTGTGTGGCACAGGTTATCAGATGTGGGGTTCTTTGGTAAGAGGCATAATCACTCTTTTGTGTTATTTGTTCGTACCTGTACCTGACCTGCTTATGGTCAGACCGAGAGTCCTCTAAGAGGATGTGGGTGCTGAAAGAAACCCGTGTTGTGAAAGATCTCTCTCTCTCTTGCGCACAGAAGACGGCACTCTTCTCCTTCTGCACTTCCATAAACACTTCCTTGAGCTTACTAGGAAAATCAACTAAAGAAACAGGGAGCTGTGAGGAGGGATGTGCGGTTGTGGTGACAATCTGTTGTTGAACTGATTGTTGTTGACCTGAACTGGACAACTAGAGACAAAATCCGCATTTTCCTAAATCACTAATTCACTGAACTGCACATGAGGTTGATAATTAGGTTTTGAACCTTCTCCTGAATAGCTACTGTCAGCTACTTAATATCTAATCCTGCTTCAACACACTTGCCAGAAATTACCAAGGAACTCCGAACACCTTCATTGGGTGTTTCGGGAGGGTTAGATGGTAACACTAGATCTCCAGGATAGCAGGGTTGAGCAGGGTCCTTGAGCAGGGTTGAAGACCCCTGTCCCCTGATATTAATAAACACATAATTCTTAGAAGAAAAAAAAGTAAACGACTTAGCATCATGTTGTTGAGATATTTCAGTCCATTCTCCAAATCAAGTTATAGTAGGCTTCAGAAGACTAGAGCTCAGTTCAAACTAGGGCTGATTTTTCAGATTTTTTTTATTAATTCGAATTTACGTTTTAAGACGATTTAATTCAGACGCCATCTGATTAGTTTCATGTTAAATATCATGCGAATGTGCGCGTTTGGTGTGTGTGATAGTTTAAACTGTCATGTGCGGCGCCGTGTCGCGGCGCTTCTGGTGTGCGACCTGCTTGACTGCCTGTTAAAGCGTGAAGTCATGTAGGATTTTACTTGTTGCATTAGTCTGTGTGGATCGTCAAGACATATTCCCTCTTCAAGTCGATAAGCTCAATCTCAACATGTTTGAAGGACGTAAAAGCCTGCCAAGTGAAAAACCGCGCCGGTCTTTTGGTTTGAACACGAGTAGAAGTGAGGGACTGTTGCAGTGAAAATGAAAGTAGCCGCTCCCATGACGTCATTTAGCGGACCTAGTTGAAAACCAGACAGATCAGGCAGCATAATAGAGAGTGGAGCAAAGCGCATCAAATGATCGATATTTAAAAGGGGGAAAAAGAAAAATAGATTAAATATATTATTTAATATTAGACACACATCTGGTGCTTGTTTTTGCTCCTGCTATACGTTCACAACTTCACACATTGGGTTAAATTAGGCTTTACAGTTTCCATGTTCAGTTCTTTTCTTCCACTGGATCTTAAGAAAAAGGCAGCGTCATTACAACCTGACATTCAATCAGAAGACAAAGTCAAAGCCGAGCTGATAGCCAATCTTTCCTAGGCTCAACAAAACTTGCAAAAAATACCTCTGTATTCCGGCAAGTGCAATATTTACACAAATATTTATTATTCAAATCTTCTGCAACGCTATTTAACTCGTGAATTTGTTTTAAATTTATTTACACCTTGACCGATTCTTGTATGACATGTCCATTAAAAATACACTGTTCCGTAACCAGATGGTTACTCTTAAAGAGAATGTTACTTCAGTCATGTAGTTGTGATGTTTTGAAAAGACTAGTGACACATTAAAAAATAAAATCGAAATCGAAATCATGAATCGGTCAAACTTTATAAAAAACCTAGATTTTTTTTTTTTGCTGAATCGCCCAGCCCTAGTTCAAACCAAATCATTAATTCCTTAATTTTCTTTGTCCCTTTAATAATCAGGGGTTGCCACAGCAGAATGAACCGCCAACTTATCCAGCATATGTTTTACGCAGCGGATACCTTTCCAACTGCGAGCCATCACTGGGAACCACCAATACACTTCCATTCACTAACATACACTACAGACAATTTAGCTTACCCAATTTCTTTGGACTGTGGAGGAAATCCACGCAAACATGGCGAGAACATGCAAACTCCACACAGAAATGCCAAATGACCCAGCTGAGGCTCGAACCAGTGACCTTCTTGATGTGTGGCAAGAGCGCTACACTGCGCCACTGTGCTGCCCCTCCAAACCAAATCATTATATTTCAACTTGTAGAACTGCTAACCATTTTGGAAACACAAAACAAGACACATTGTAAACAAAGTTGATATTTGGGGACAACACAGTACTTGTCCAACAGGACAAGATCAAGAAGAGTCATCCGGCCTTGAGCCATCCTTACTGCCGCTGGGCCTTGTCTACAATAAGCATTTAAAGGAATATGCTAGTACAGGTATGGCCTAAAGCTGTTTACACACCTCTAGAACACTATTAGCAACAATTAAACCTCAGCAAGAGTGCATAACTGTACCGAACAGTTCATTTGAACACGCATAGAATCAAATGCACAAACATGCTCAATTAACTGGAACATCATCACGGTTGCATTCAGCCATCGCACCCGAACAAAACACAGATTTGCAACCCCAGGAACTATCAAGAGCAGGTCAGACAGTCCGGTGGCCGTCCCGCAGCGATATTGAGCAGTTGTTGATTTACCAACAAACACGCAATTCGGAAAAGTTCCCAGAACTCAGCGAGGGTCTCGTGTTACAAGGCTTGTCCACTTTCGCCTTCATTTCTCGGGATGTCAGGCACAGATTTGATGCGTCCTGGCAGCGTTGCCCTGGGTGGACAAAAGGACAGGGCTCCAAAGAGTCCCTCTCACACCGGCCTGGCCATTCATTCACACACATTCCAGGACGTTTGCCATGGAGACGCCCCCCCATACAAATCCCAACAGCTCCCCTGAAAGTCAAAGGCGGCTCAAATACTAATTTGTCTCACAGACAAGCAAAACCTTCAACGCTACACCACTATTATTGGTTAAACCCCCACCAAATCCTGTGTTACTTTCTTTCTTTGGTCATTTTACTGACAGACCTGGGCATGCTGAAGTATTAAAAACTTTCACAATCAAAAGCGCCAGCTTATGATGCACGCTGAGGTCATCATTCAGCGGCAAGCAGAAACAAAGGCTTTCCTAACAGTGTTGTAACTTCCTTTACATGAGTGTATCAAATGTCCCAAATTAAAAGACTAGGCTTAACATTTGAAGCTTGTTTCATTGTAAGATTTGCATAATATTTGTATAACGCTGCCGGATGGTTTGAGTCAGGCCCGGATTGGCTAATCGGGAGGACCGGGAGAATTCCCGGTGGGCCGGTCCGTTTTTTGGCCGCGAGGGCCGGTGTCCCTAGCTCCAGAATCTGTTGCTCTCAGCAATCACACTTTTTAAATTTATTTATTTACTTGACCACAGCCTTTTTATTCATTATTATACCGCAACTCTTCTCTTTTGATCTATTTTAATGATGATAAAACTCAGTTGTGTCATCATTCATAAAACAGTTGTTGTGGTCGAGCGGATAGCACGTTAGGTTAAGACGCCGTGGACCCGGGTTCGATCCTCGTTAGAGTAATTTAGTGTTTTCATTTTTATTGATAAGACATATAATATTGTTAGGATTGTTGAACATTTGAAGTTCTAAAGCAGCTGTTTTTTCAAAAAAAAAAAAAAAAAAAGACGTGATAGTGTCATTAGAAACTGATTTGGAAATATTTATTTATTTACTTATTTTAATATAGTCAGTTGTGAACTGAGGTGGGCCGGTCTGAGGCTTGAAACTCCAGAGCTGAAAAGGTGTCCCACTCCGGCCCTGGTTTGAGTTTCACAAACATCTAAGGCCATGTCCACACTAATGCGTTTTCATTTGAAAACGCATATTTTTGTCTCCGTTTTGCCCTTCCATCAACACTGAGACGCGTTTTTAGGAAACAAAAACGTATCTTTTTGAAAACGCTCTCCAAAGTGGATAAATTTGAAAACGCCTTTTTCGTGTCGTAGTGTAGACTGTGAAAACAGAGTCTTTCGAAAACGATGACGCGTTATTTTTGTCATGTGACACTCAGTCATGTTACTAATTCGTTTACTTTATTTTCGTTGTGAGTATGATTTTAGTGATGTCGTCCTTACTGTGAGGGTAAGCAGCGTCATCAGCAGGATACTGTTCTTTAAAGCGGTCCAGTATATCGGCGTATTTGTTTTGGCACGTCTCCCAGTCTACATTTTCACTCTCTTTTGCAACTTTGTATTCATGTGTTACTCGAAGCAGCAACTCTACTTCATTGTCAGTCCATTTAAAAAACTCTGTGCTTTTCCTTGACATTTTGCCGCAACGTTTCAAAGAGCCGGAAAGAAAATAAACGTCAGCCGGAAATGACGCGTGACGAAGCGTCTTACGTTTCACGCATGCGCAGTACAGGTTGAAAGCATTGGTAGTCGTTTCAGTGTGGATGACAAAGTTTTGGAAAACGAATAGAAACGACAGTGTGGACGTGAAGCGTTTTTAGAGGAAAACTCCGTTTTCAAATTTATCCGGATTAGTGTAGACATGGCCTAAATGTTACATTAAGTGCATGAATATATTTAAACACATCAATCTTCTCCTGGCTTTGGGTAGTAGATTGAACTTGCAGATTTCGTAAGATGTCAGATAGCCTGCAGCTTCAGCCTACGCAAGGGTGAGCCTATGTGCTTTATTCCCATTAATAAATGATGCAGGTCTCTGCATGACATGCACAACTCTGAGTGAGTTCAGCTACATCCTTTCAGCCCTTTTCCTGTTTTCCACCTCTGGTTTCCATCGGATAGATAGGTTACATAGCAAAACCCGGTCAGTAGAAACCATGGCAGCTTAAAAAATCTCAAATTAAAACAGCGTGATTGATGAATCTTAATCTAAAAGTGGAAGCAAGCCAGTCTAACTCATACGTTTATCCTAAATATCTCTAGCTATTCACTTAAAGCGTATATTATATTGCGTATATAGTGTCAGATTTGACAAATGAAGCCAAAAGCACAGGTCAGCACTCAACAACTCCATCCATCATTCGCTGTTTTCCTCTTGCCGTTCCCATCCGGCCTCAATAATGGCCGTTCGGTGCTTTGTAAACACTCCTATCTAATTTGCAATGGTCCTTATCCGTGAATGGCCACCTCTGACCCCTCGACAGACCCACCGCTCTTTCCCTTCTTTATGAGTGAGAGCCCGAAAACAAGCACCTAAATGTCACCCAAGTCTCAACTTTAATATATGAGGCCAACGTAGCGTTTTACAGCCCTGTGAGAGGCCCATCTTATCTGGAGGACACTGTTGACATGGCATGCTTTAATGGACTGAGAGAGCAACAATACTCGGTCTGCTTAAGATGAGACACAGGTTCTGGCTTGTATGAAACTGGCTAAACATGGTCACTTCAGCAAAGATGGACTAAGGCAGGGATTTGCATCCGGTGGGCGATCCTACAGCTGCACCGTGAGATGATAAAATGAGCTTCAATGTTATAGTATAATTATTTGATTACATTATTAACTACAATCACCGGCCACTTTAGTATTAGTACCGGGTTGGACCCCCTTGTGCCTTCAGAACTGCCTTAATCCTTCATGGCGTAGATTCAACAAGCTACTGGAAATATTCCTCAGAGATTTTGCTCCATATTGACATGATAGCATCACAGTTGCTGCAGATTTGTCGGCTGCACATCCATGATGCCAATCTCCCGTTCCACCACATCCCAAATGTGCTCTATTGGAGTGAGCTCTGGTGACTGTTGAGGCCATTTGAGTACAGTGAACTCATTGTCATGTTCGAGACACCAGTCTGAGATGATTGAGCTTTATGACATGCTGCGTTATCCTGCTGGAAGCAGCCATCAGAAGATGGAGACACTGTGCTCATAAAGGGATAGACATGGTCAGCAACAATACTCAGGTAGGCTGAGGCGTTGATTGCCTCACTGTTAAAGGGCCATGAAACCCCCTGGTTTCAGCAGGGTGTTTTCACACCTCTACTTTGGAAAAAGTCAGAAAAGTGGGCGTGTCCAGCTCTGTTTAGGGGGGAGTGTCGGAGGAAGAAAAGAGGCATGGTGTGGGAGTGTCTGTTTAGGCGCGCTGAGTTTTAGAGTCAAAATACACACACACACACGGGAGAAAGTGACTGTTTACATGGACATCAGTAGTCGAATTATTTGGCATATTATTAAATGGTGGACTTTAACTGCAGTTTGGCTCTATCATTCAGGGAATCCATTCATGTCCCTCACAACAAACGAGATATTTGATTGGAGGAGCTGCTCTAAGCGTGTTTTTTTTATGCAATGTTTGATACCGCACGGCGAATGAGAGAAAAAAAAAAACTCTGCATTTCCCAGAAACCTAGATGCACACAGCAGGTAGCGTCAGAAAGCCGCGTGTGTTATTCCGGTCACTAAATGCGGTGAAAATCCTACACGAGGTTAAAGTTTGGTTGTGGTGCTAACATGTTTACACTCGGTGCAATAGTTTGTTAGATACGAACAAACTGAATAAACAAAGAGCACTGGTCGCTCACTTACCAAATCTGTAGAGACAGGACAATCACCAGCAACTAGAGCCGCGTCTTTATTAAGAGGAGACTACAAGCGAATCCGGATCTCAGCGTTTGCAGATGAGAACAGCTCTCAGGTAAACAATAATCCTCCTTAGACACGTAAGTTATTGTTGTCGAGCGTCGCGTACACTGTTAATCCACACGTGACTCCAGCTGAGCTCTCACAGAGAGAAAATGAAAACAAAACTGAACTGCAGCAAACTATAAAAGCAACACTTCACGCTTGTTTTGCCAACACAACGTGGCGTCTCTGTCGTCTAAACACTGTGACAGTAATGAATATTAATGAAGTAGCACAATAGAGCGCGCTGATTGGTTTGAACCAAGCCTTACTCATGCATTAATGCAGCACACTCGGAGATGTAATACGGTACACTCAGGTAAAGTCGTCCAGTCTGCACGCTGGAATACACGCTATTATGTCATGGCCGTGACGCAGCTTCAAAAATTCGTTTCAAACCGGAAATACGAATTTGCTTGAAATAATGCAAAAACAACCAATTTACACTTTTTAGTGAAATATAGGTGTCCTAATAGTGTTTTTAGCAGTGTGGGACACATATACGACTGTCAACAGCTCAAACACACGTGTTTTGGTGTTTCGTGACCCTTTAAGTACAGACTTAACTGTGGCTCAACCTTCCAACCACTGCATATCAACAAGGTCTACATTCTCAGGTGTGCAAGGCAAACCGTGAGTAAATGATGTCACAATTTTCCTATTTAGGTAACATTTAGGCATAAATGTTGCATGTTTTTGGAGGTTTTCGGCTAATTTTCTAAGCCAATACTTCCTCAATTCTCAGTAAATCTGTGGTTTGTCCTGGATGTCCATTTCTTATGAAATTCCCCCCACAACAGAACAAGAACTCACCCGTCTGGATCCTGATAGTTGATGTTCAGCCGCTTGGTGGAGCCCAGTAACTCTACAACACAAGAGAAAGAAAACATACGTCAGCTACACGTGAAGATGAAGAAAGCTGATACTTCCAAACTACGCCAAAACAACCAAGGCTAAATTTGACATCAATTCCCCAACATTTTCATCCGAGTGGTCATCCGAAAAACGGTTTACCGTATATTAACATGCACTGAAATCAGTGCTTAAAAGGTCACCTACTGTATGTTTTGATTTCATTGAGACCCTTCTGCTTTTTTAAAACACAAGTTCTTGAAAGTGCTTATTTTTGTAAAAGGTTTTCTGGAGGAAAACAACATCCATATTATTTCCTCCAGTCCGCCAATGTTATATAGCCAACACTTTGTGTTATATAGCCCACAATACCACTATAACCTACTGCATTCACAATAGTTATGAGCATTCAAACAATTTGTACGTGTCGCATGAAATTTGTGACCTGTCGGCCCAATGTTATATTTAACATAACATTGAATTGCTCTGTTTTGGTCATATTGACCTTATTCTAAAATGCGGAAGTGCGGCTGTTTTCACGATTGTCTTAGAACTTCCGATTTAGTCGCCTATGGGAGAAATGACTATGAATAATAAACTGCAGAAAATGACAGAAACTACTTGCCTTACAAACAAATGTTTGCATGACTATACAGACCAAGTAGAATAATATAATAAGAAAATATCAAATTGCAACATCAAGCAGCGTAACGAGCAGTTTTTAACGTCAAAAAAATGAATGGAAGTGAATGAGACCGGAAGTATCAAGCCAAAAAGATTCAAATGGCAGCGCCCGCTCGTCAGCGGAGAATAAGGTGAATAAGGTATATTTGTTTATGTATATGCTAGATTCGAAAGGTTTGGGCTTGTGACAGTAGAGTAAATGCATTCATCAAATAATGGAGTAAAAAGAGTCAATAAAAGAGTCAATTTCCTTTACCTTTCCTTTTCCATGACCATTGCGAGGACTCTTAGTATGACTGAACAAACTCATGCTACATGGCTTACGGACACATGGGAAAGCATGCGAATGTAAAAATGTGGTAGACAACTAGAATTATCCTAATCTGAGTGCTTTAAATATGAATGCTTTGTTTGGACACACTTTGTTGAAAACCAGGGCTTAATTTGTGCCGGAACACGCCGGATCCGGCACCTCTGATATCTGATCCGGCACCTTATTTTACAGATGCCCGCCCTTCTCCCCTGTCCGCTGTTCACTTTCTTCCGTGCATTCCTAACCCTCTATCGTCTGCAACAACCCCTCGCTCTTCACTTTCGTCCTTCATCCGCGACACCCCTCTGTCATTCAATCCCCCCCCCTGCTCTCCATCCTAGGGTAACATACCAGATCCGTTACCTTGATCTGTTTCTGAGACTCGCAATTCATAAATTAAGCACTGGTTATAACAAATCCCACAATAACGACATGTTTGACAGAGATTAGAGGTTATTTAGTGGCTTTTATACAGAATTACTGTATTTAATGAATGCGTTTCCAACCAAAGTCTGTTTGTAGTCGAATAGGGACTAGCGTAAAACTTCAAGACTTTGTATTCAGCATCATTCAATTGTGATTGGTATGAAACCTATGACTTGTATGCATATTCTAGTACCATGTGTTATTGCGTCTCCAAAGCTCAGATGCAAGACTACCGGAAACGTCCATTTCTAGTTACATCTGTGTCTGCGGTTGTAAATCAATTCAGTCTCTTGTTTCCAGAGATTGCATCCTAAAGGCTCATGGCTGATTTGTCACATGAAGCAAAATGAAAGGTCCATGTGTTTACAGAGACTGTCTTTCATTCACTGAATGCTGTACATTTCTGTTAATACCTCGAGGATACAGAATATGTAGATCACACAGTAGCCATTCTTTAGCAGTGAAAGCTAAAATGAATTGAGAGTTGGAAGTGTTACAAGAAAAGGGCAACATTGGGCATTCGGTAAGCTGTAGTCAAGCTAGTTTACTTGGTGTGTTTTCTAAGTCGCTTCTTTTTAGGCTCATATTGGCTAAAGTTAGTATGTAGGGGCTGTTCGGGACAAGGGACAGAGCTCTGATTGGATTAGAGTCTCAGATCACATCTCTGCCAGTGAGGGTGGTCAAGCTCAAGAGCATCAAATGAAAAGCCAATGAGAAGAGGGTGCAGGGCAAGTCAGACACTTGAGAGCATTTGATTGGTCAGCAGATTAGATGAGAACCTGAAGTATGAGGTGACGTCATAAAAACGTTTACATATATCTTCTTAAAGCAAATCTTGGCACTGTTGTGGAGCACACTAGTTAATAGATATCACTGAGGGTAACATCTAGAAAACTTGATTTTGATTTCAAGGGACCTTTAACTTTCAGGTACACACTAGACTTGAGAAACTAGCCAGTCTACTCAAGTCTTTCATCTGAGAGCCCAGAAGTAGTCTGGGATTCACACAGATACCTGACAAGAAGCTCTGAGGCTAGTGCGTTTTAGCTTTCCCTGCTGAAAAAACAGCTTAAACCAGCCTAGGCTGGTTGGCTGGTTTTAGCTGGTCGACCAGGCTGGTTTTAGAGGGGTTTTGGCCATTTCCAGGCTGGTTTCCAGCCATTTCCAGCCTGGTCTTAGCTAGTCAGGCTGGGAGATGGCCAGCTAAAATCAGCTTGTCCAGTCTAGCCAGGCTGGGAGCCCAGCCAAAACCAGCTATGTCCAGCTAAAACCAGGCTGGTCAAGCTGGTTTTAGGTGGTCATTTTCCAGCATGACCAGCTAAGACCAGGCTGGAAATGGCTGGAAACCAGCCTGGAAATGGTCAAAACCCCTCTAAAACCAGCCTGGTCGACCAGGCAAAACCAGCCAACCAACCTACGCTGGTTTAAGCTGGATTTTTCAGCAGGGTTAAAACGGCGTTTTAGATCAAAAACAATCCGCATCCACACTAGCGTTTCACCTAGCGTCTCTGAACAGATCTCCGTCCACACTACGCCACCAAAAACATATATCACGTGACCATTCGCGCACTCTGGGCATGCGCGTTCTAGTATAAACAGGAAGCATGCGTCTCGCTCGGCATTTCGTTATCGTTAGTCAACAAACGCCGGTTGAACAATGAACGCGATGGCAAAGAAAGCAAGAGAGGTGTTTTTGTGGACAGAAGATGAAGTCGAGTTGTTACTAAACGTAACAAATGAATAACTGCACAATGGCGCCTAAAACTGACAATAGTGCAAACAACGTTCCCATTTCTGTGTCCATGTTGTTGTTTACAGTGAAGGCTGGTCTGCCGGCTTCCGGTAGCATTAAAGCCATGTGTTATAGTCATGTGATAGGGGCTTAACGAATAAGGGAAGGATACGCAATGACATAAAAGCCCCAATCAGGTAGGGAATCTCGGCAGCCCCGCCTCCATTTCAGATGTCTCCGTTTTCCCTCATCCACACTGAGACGGAGCAGCAGCAGCGTTTCAGAATGAAAACGGCCTCTCCAGCGTTTCCAAAACGCTCTGTTTTCGGTGCTTGAAAAATCCGGCGTAACCGTGGCAAAACGTATGGGTTTTCAAACTAAAACGCATCAGTGTAAACAGGGCCTGAGATTTCTGTTAGTTTACTAGGAGGTATTGGACTAAACGACACTGTCTCTTCCTGTGAACAACAAAGGCCACTTCATTAACCTCCGACCTCTGCGTGACCTCACTGGCCAACTCAGGGGGGTGAGGGAGCGTTAAACTGACAGGAGGATGGAAAATAATAGAGCACTCAATAGTGATCTTCAAGTCTTTGATCTTCAGCAATTGTGGCCCTTCAGGGAGGCATTTCCGTCAATGCAGGACATGGACTGTGTCTTACGACCATTAGAGTCAATGAGCTGTTTGCTTCATAAATCAATCTTTTCCCAGACTTCCCTACATGTTTCATGCATTGTGATCACAAGGGTTTAAAAAATCCAATGACAGTACTGTATTTCTTGTGATGTAGATTCAATTTTACTTCAGAGGAAAGCGTTTTATATACACACATTAAATATCTTGGCTGTTTCTCAATTCCAGGAATGCAGAGAACGGACTTGTGTTCTTGTGGAGAGAGTGGTCTTCGCAGGTTACATCGGAAGAACAAACTCGGGAGACCACAAGAACACAGAATGATTCCTGTGAGAAATAAGACGCTGCGATCTTCGGTTCTTTCTGATGGTCACATGACCTACACGCATTTTTAACGGGAAATTATTTAAACATTACATATTGTTTTTTCACTTTTCAATATACATAACATGCACAAAAACCTTACAAATATACTTTGCACAACAGAAATAAAACAGGTTTTAAAGGGCACCTATGGTGAAAAATCTACTTTTCAAGCTGTTTAGACATACATGTGTGTAAGTATAGTGTATAGACAGTCATATTGGGCTGATATAAACACACACAGTCCATTTTTTTTTCAAATTTAACAACATAAAAACGGTGGAGCAATTGGAGCGGTTTTCAGATCGACCGCAACTTTACGTAGGAGTGTGATCCCCCCGCCCACCAATATTGATTGACAGCTGCGCACATTAACATGTCTCCATAGTAATGCCTATACTCATATCGACAAGACAAGACGAGCGCAAAGCAACCGGAAATAAAAGGTCTGTTCAGTTTGCTAGGATCATAAATCATCATCAGACGTGATCAAGAGTGAGGTTTACAAGTTTAACATGTTTTAAAACGTGTGCACGTGTGTAATGAAGTTCAGCCATTCACTTCATCACCACAGCCTCGTGTCTCTCTCACTGTCTCTCTGTGTGCGTGTGTGTCTGCCTGCGTCTCTACGCCATGTATGCCTTGCCTTCGAGCAAGTTTTGTGCTCAAGTCTGCATTGGTGTGTCCTCGATATCAAGAATACATCCTGGAACTTTCACACATCGGCCATTGTTGCGGTCTTAAGTTTTGGAACTGAACTCTAATGGTTGATGATGATGTTACACAAGAATTTAAGTATGCAATAAAGCATATTGAGGAACTCCTAGGGCAGGGGTTCTCAAACTTCAGCGATCTTGTGCCCTCGTGTTCTCGTGTAATGCCATCATCAACTGCTAAAGTTCAGTTCCAAAACTCAAGACCGCAAGAACGGAGGACGCATGAAAGTTCCTGGATGTGTTCTTGGTATCGAGGACGCACCGATGCAGACTTAAGCACTGGGCTCACTCTAGAAGTCCCAGAAGTTATTGCGATTGGAGTTGCAAGTGCAGCATTTTATATAAGTTTAATATTAATGTTCAGAGATTTAACTTATTTACCTCAGGAGTTTCCCTAAATCAGGGTTTTTCAAAGTCTAAGACAGTGGGCCTCCCTTTTGACACAACTTATCCATTGGCGCCCCCCTCCTCCCAAACACGCACGCACACAAGCGCGCACACACACACACACACACACACACACACAAATTCTGGAGGTTTTCCTGCTACCTGATCATGCTTGGTTTCAAGGTGTCGCCGAAGTTTAGCGGGTCTCATGCTGTCATTAGCCAAAATATCTTGACAAACCACACATAAAGGTCGTGGTTCATCAGCTGGTCCTGTCCACGTAAATCCTAAACTCAAATACTTATCATCATATCGTCGTCTTTTGGGTTTAAGCCCTGAACTTGAAGGCTTTGAATCGGGGGGTCTCAGAAACCGATCCATTGTATTAGCAGGCATATACCTGTATTGGCGGGCTTGCCAAACAGAAGCGAATTCACAGCTATGGCCTTCTGGGTAAAAAAGGTTTTCTTATATTTGACGTATTATTTTTTTTTAGCTTTGTTTAATTAAAACGTTTAAAAATAATAAAAATACATATAATAATTAAACTTAATAATTATATGTTTATCATATAATATTTTTTCCCGCTCCTCCCCTGACATGCTCTGGCGCACACAACGTGGCGTCTCTGTCGTCAAAACACTGTAACAGTAATGAATATTAATGAAGTTGTACAATAGAGCGCGCTGATTGGTTTGAACCAAGCTTTACTCATGCATTAATGCAGCACACTGTAAGACGTAATAAGACACACTCTGGCACAGGCGTCCAATCTGCACGCTGGAATACACGATATTCACTTCTAATTCAAACGGGAAGTACGAATTTGCTTGAAATAACACAAAAACAACCAATTTACACTTTTTAGTGAGATATAGGTGTCCTAATAGTGTTTTTAGCAGTGTGGGACACATATACCACTGTCAACAGCTCAAACACATGTGTTTTGGTGTTTCGTGACCCTTTAAGCTGCTTTGACACTTTGGGGTGATCATTGTTTGCAGGTGTGATGTGTAGAGTTTGACTATATGACCTGAAGACCATGTAGGTTGAAACGTTGTCCTACTGAATTTGTCTTTTGAGAGCTAAAGTAGCAGTGTGCTGATTTTTTGTTGTTGACTTTTTCTACTGTAGTTCTTGTATTTATCTGCACAAATTGAAAGAAAAAAAGCTCTGCAGTTTCAGAGTCAAACATTTGAAATGATTATGGTTTGTTAATGTTTTAAACGAAGGCAAATCTGCTGCATTTAATTGATCAAACTGCATTAAGAACTTGTAAATTGCCAATTCCAAATGAATCAATTCTGTTTTACACCAGCTTTCATTTCCAGATCCATTCCCAGTGCTGCCAAACAATTCAAGCAGACCACAGGAACCTCACAGAAACCCACAGAGTCTGCCTAAAGGTGAATCAGTGTTTGTATTGCCAGGTCGAAGTTCAAGACAGTGAGGGCACTGGGGTAGAATGGGACCAAGAACACAGACACTGGATACACCCACGATGCGGAGTCGGAGTGGCAATCCATCGCTCTCCTTATTATGAAGCTGTCACAACCATAAGTGACCAAAACACAAAAAAACCCTTTGAAGTGAAGCTCTATTAGCCCCACGATGCACAGGAGCGGTTAATTTACACGGTCTTAATGAAACCTAGTTACCATTCACATATAACGAGAAGCTTTGAAGTTCAGCTCACTCTCGAGGATGGGAAACTTAAGGAAATTAACCACCTTATATAATTTTTATTGATTCTATAAACAGTTCTTTAAAGGGCCAAGAAACCCCCTCGTTTCAGCAGGGTGTTTTCACACCTCTACTTTGGAAAAAGTCTGAAAAGTGGGCGTGTCCAGCTCTGTTTAGGGGGGAGTGTCGGAGGAACTAAAGTGGGAGGGTGTGGGAGTGTCTATTTGGGCACGCGCGAGTTTCAGTCAAAATACACACACGAGAAAGTGATGGTGTTTAACCTACATGGACATCTGTAGTCGAATTATTTGCCAAATTATTAAATGGTGGACTTTAACTGCAGTTTGGCTCTTTCATTCAGAAAATTCATTCATGCCCCTCACGACAAACGCGATATTTGATTCGATGATCTGCTCTAAGCGTGTATTTTTCATGCAATGTTTGATACCGCACGGCGAATGAGAGAAAAAAAAAACCCTCCGCATTTCCCGGAAACTTAGATGCACACAGCAGGTAGCGTCAGAAAGCCGCGTGTGTTATTCCGGTCACAATTATGTTTGCACTCAGTGCAATAGTTAACTTAATTCGATACGAACAAACTGAATAAACAAAGAGCACTGCTCGCTCACTTACCAAATCTGTAGAGACAGGACAATCACCAGCAACTAGAGCCGCGTCTGTATTAAGAGGAGACTACAAGCGAATCCGGATCTCAGCGTTTGCAGATGAGAACAGCTCTCAGGTAAACAATAATCCTCCTTAGACACGTAAGTTATTGTTGTGGAGCGTCGCGTACACTGTTAATCCACACGTGAGTCTGAGCTCTCACAGAGAGAAAATGAAAACAAAACTGAACTGCAGCAAACTATAAAAGCAACACTTCACGCTTGTTTTGCCAACACAACGTGGCGTCTCTGTCGTCTAAACACTGTGACAGTAATGAATATTAATGAAGTAGCACAATAGAGCGCGCTGATTGGTTTGAACTAAGCTTTACTCATGCATTAATGCAGCACACTGTAAGACGTAATAAGACACACTCTGGCACAGACGTCCAGTCTGCACGCTGGAATACACGCTATTATCTCATGACCGTGACGCAGCTTCAAAAATTCGTTTCAAACAGGAAGTACGAATTTGCTTGAAATAACGCAAAAACAACCAATTTACACTTTTTAGTGAAATATAGGTGTCCTAATAGTGTTTTTAGCAGTGTGGGACACATATAGGACTGTCAACAGCTCAAAAAATGTGTTTTGGTGTTTCATGACCCTTTAAGTATGGATCTGATCTGTCAGCCTTTTTTGACCAAATTCATTGATTAAAACCATTTTAAAAACACCCCCCCCTGAAACGCACTCTAAAACGTTCCTCCTGAAAGCAAAGCAAGTTATTTTTAATGCCGTTTATGAGCAAGAAAGAGCGCCTCCTCTTTCGGTTACCACACTGGCAAGTCTTAGAATAACTCCTTATTTTTTCAAGCTAAAAGCGGCAGGCATAAGTCAGATTGGTTTTTACGCCACAAGAATGCACTTGGTCATTTTTTGCTCGACTATGCACGATTGAGAATCGAGCTCTTGCACTGAAAGCATCGAGTTTTCTGCATGTTTCTGTGGAGTGAGGCTTGTAAACGTGAGTCTTTTGTGAGAAAGTAAACTACATTTAGGCAACCACAGCTTATATCAAAAGTGCACAATTATATGTTCATCTACAAAAGAGCAGCCAACGCCTTTCACTACTATAACTGACAATGCATTGGAGCCAAGCTGTAAACACACACACCCAGAGGAAAAAGCATGGCTCATGGTTTTTACTCCGGCTGGAGTCACAGAGTTGACATTGTACTCGATCTGAAACATAAACAGCGCAAATATTACAAGTAAGTGTGTAAGTGTGCAAAATATTACACACTAGGGTTGTAACAATATACCGGTATGACGGTTTACCACGATTTGAACGTGCACGATTATCATACCATGAACAATTGCATATCAACGGTTTTAACCCTTAAAGACCGAGACAGCCGCCCGCGGCTAAAAATAAGTATTGCTCTTAAATGTTTAATAACTTTTGATACGCTGATCCGATTTATACAATTCAAAGATTGGCATAAAGAAGAGAATCTCAGCTTTCCAGTGCTGTATCACATAACATTCGCGCACAGAACCCCCAACTGCTCCAACTGCTGAGGGTATGCGTTCATGGTTGTAAGCCACTTTGGACTTAGGTGTCTGCTAAATGTAAATAAAACATTGTAAAATCACTGATTCATAATAGAGATGTATGTATATCATTATTTTAAATAGAGATCAGTGGGCAGAATTCTTCATCGTTGCTAAGTCAACTCTTGTGGTTGGCAGTTTCAATACAGAATTGCTGCAAATTTCTTGCACCTCAAGTACAAAACTCTGTGATTTATCACAAGTAAGTCATTATTAAGACTTGTCAACTTGTACGTAGGAGGACTTGAAGTCTACAGGATCTCTAGAAGCTTCCAAGCAAGATATGCTAGATAAATCTCGCTTGTTGGACCTTCAAGAGCTCCTACTCCTAGTCCTATTTGGTAGATTGATTACTGCAGGTGCACTAGATGCACTGGATCAAAATGAATAAGGCAACACCCATGTGCTGTACCCTGCAAACAAGTGCCGCTTTGATCTCTGAGCAGAATGTTTGATGTTCGATTTCGTTACATAAGCTCCTTCCTGCACACCAGAGCAGAATAATCCACTGAAACAATGGCTTAATGACTGACAGCCTTCCTCATCCGTAATAGCTACTCGAGCAGCTACTTGATTAAAAAGAAGGAAAGCGGTCCAAAGGAAGGGGTGGACTGCTTCGCATCTGCGAGGTCTGAAAACTTTCAGCAGAATGTCAGAGGTGGCAGATTCCGGGAAGTTCACGGCTCCGTTCCAGCACTCCTGACCTGACAATGGAAAGCCTGCTGTGCTGGGAGATTATGTGTTTGGAGAGGGGGGAAGCACACTTCCCCTGGTCCTCTTATCGACTGTGTAAATGAGGCTGGCGACAGCTACCACTCTGGATTTTATACCCTCTCAGAGCTGGGAAACTGACACTCTCATTCACAAAACTAGGGTGTTTTAGTTCCCTGCTGTGGTGCAAGGAGACACCCGGCAAAGAAAACAAGCAGGCAATATAGCCAAAAATATATGAGGACCCCATTTAAATGAGCAGGACATTTATGTCCCTGCACTTTAATCAGCTGTAAATCTCTAGCAAATGCATTCAGATGGAGCAGTGTTTACTACAGAGTCAGGGTTTTCGTTTTCCAAGCTAATTAAGGGCCTACTCACACTATGCCATCCGTACCGTGCCAAGGCCTGTTTCCCGGATCGTTTGAGAAGTGTGAGTGCGCTGAATCGGGCTCAAGCACGGTTCACTTGGCAGGCCCTGGCCCGGTTGGAAGAGGTGGGCCTGAGCGCGGTTCACTTGGGCTTTGGCGCGGTACGCTTGTGTGTGTGCAAAACGCGCCAAAGCCCGAAACTGAAAGCGATACGTGACTTTTAAGGGGTTGTTTCATATGGATTAATAATCATTCTTACTGTTCAGTGATCGCAAACTGCCGTAGATTATTAAAGACGAGAACTCCTCACAGCACGACAGCTGCACGCCTTCAGCAGACCTCCTCATTCCTGCAGCACGAGAGCTTTATGATTGTTTATGAGCGCCAAAAGTGCCGGATCTGTCCGGTGAAATATCTGACTGCGTGTCCCCGCATCCCTAAGGACTGTTTGGCGAAATATTTGACTGCATATCAAACCGACTGAAACGATATAACTAGAGAAATCTCCACTGTGCTACTGGGTGAGAGTGTATGGCAAGCCGTTTTAGCATTTAAACCTTGTTCGGACTATCCATAAATATATTTAGAGATATCTCTAATTATATTTTGACTAGTTATAATTATAATTCGACTAGTCAGATTGGAAATATCTGCAAATATATTATGACTGACTAGTCATATTCCTCTATTGACTTCCATTGAAAAATATTTGCAGATATCTCTAAATAAGTTTTGATTAGTCACAATTGTAATTAGAGATATCTCCAAATTAATTTTGACTAGTCAAAAATCCAATTAAAGATATCTACAACTGTATTTTGACTATTAGTAAATTAATTAGAGATATCTTCAAATATATTTGTAAATATCTCTAAATATGACGAATTAAAGATATCTCCAAATGTATTATGACTAGTCAAAATTCATTTGGAGATATCTCTAATTACAATTGTGACTAATCAAAACTCATTTAGAGATATCTGCAAATATTTTTCAATGGAAGTCAATGGAGGAATATGACTAATCATAATATATTTGCAGATATCTCCAATCTGATTTCGTACTAGTACAATTGTAATTGCAGATATCTCTAATTGTCATTCTGACTAGTCAAAATATAATTAGAGATATCTCTAAATATATTTATGGAGTCAGAACAAAGATTTAAATGCTAAAAAGGCTTGCCATAGAGAGCGCTTCTTACTGAACAGCGCAGCAGCGATGACGTAAGCGTGCCGAGGCCCGATATGGTGTGAGCGCGGGCCGTCGGGGGAGACGGGAGGGGGGACAAGCGTGCTTTGGCCCGGTTCGAGGCAACTGTACCTAGTGTGAGTACGGCCTAAAATATAGCAAAAGCTTTCACCAGTTTGCAGATAATCATTCTGCGATAACCACAGCTGTTAGCGTAGCTTCTCAGTGAACCCCAGCGCACCTAAAGGTACACGCAAATACAATATATAATATTGTTTTCACTCAAATTTCACTCATAACTTCAGTCGAGTGTTTAAAACAAGTCCTGTGAAATTATTTGGCTTCTCAAACAATATACGTCACTCAACATTTTTTAACCTCTGACATGCATAACCTGCAAGAATGCTCTCTTGCTTTTTGATTCTTGCAAATCAGATTTTATGTCAATGTATTATTCAGCTCTACCTGCAACCACGTTTCAAATGCTTGTGTCTCCACAGAAACTGTTCTCTAAGCACTTGCTTGATCATTTGACAGGAAGCATGAGATCACAGGAAAGTGAGGAAGGAATGGGGCTTTTTTCCTAGGAACCCTAGACATTGCTTTAGGTAACATCCATATCCTGTCATCAAGACTTCCTCTGGCCAATCACTGAACATCTGGGCTCTTTTCCCACATGAACAGGCAGAAATCTTAGACATCGGCAAAGACAAACGCACCATCGCTTTCTCTTTAGCATTCTCAAATTACACAAATTCAGAGCCACCTTCAACGATTTGCTCATCTCTCTTGCTCTTCATGTAGATTTGGTTAAGGGGTACAACATAGATACCATTCTATATTAAGAGACAGGGCACTCTTCTGCTCCAGCAGGCAAAGACAACCCCATCTCGGTTCACCTAGCATGTCTTTTGGTGGTCTTTGTTTACATGTCATTTTCTCCATGCAAGAATGCATCTCCTTTTTTGAGCCACTTTTCCAGTTTGTGTCATCCCAAACCAGAAGCAGGGGTGTTGGGAATCCACACTTTTCTCTTAAGCAGCCTCAAATTACGCAAGGACACCAAATTCCAAGCCATCTTCAAAGATTTGCTCATCTCTCCTGGCCTTCCTATGGATTTGGTAAGTGGTACAACACAGATACCATCCTACAGTGAAAGACAGAACACACTTCTGCTCCAGAAGGCAAAGACAAACCCATCTCAGTTCACCTAGCATGTCTTTGTTGGTCTTCTTTGGTTACACATTGTTTTCTCCATGCAAAAACGCATCTCCTTTTGTGAGCCACTTTTTCCAGTTTGTGCCACCCCAAATCAGAAGCAGGGGGGGTTGGAAATCCACAGGTTCTCTTAAGCATACTCAAATCACACAAGGATACCAAATTCCAAGCCATCTTCAATGATTTGCTCATCTCTCTTGGCCTTCCTATGGATTTGATAAGTGGTACAATACAGATACCATCCTACAGCAAAGAACAGGCAATGACAAGCCTATCTCAGTTCACCTAGCATGTCTTTGTTGGTCTTCTTTGGTTACACATTGTTTTCTCCATGCAAGAATGCATCTCCTTTTGTGAGCCACTTTATCCAATTTGTGCCACCCCAAATCAGAAGCAGGGGGATTGGAAATCCACACTTTCTCTTATGCAGTCTCAAATCACGCAAGGACACCAAATTTCAAGCCATCTTCAAAGATTTGCTCATCTCTCTTGGTCTTCCTGTGGATTTGGTAAGGGGTACAACACAGATACCATCCTACAGCAAAAGACAGGCAAAGACAAACCCATCTCAGTTCACCCACCATGTCTTTGGTGGTCTTCATTGTTTACGCATCGTTTTCTCCTTGCAAGAATGCATCTCCTATTGTGAGCCACTTTTCCAGGTTGTGTCATCCCAAT
Organism: Danio rerio; assembly: GCF_052040795.2. Lineage (NCBI taxonomy): Eukaryota > Metazoa > Chordata > Actinopteri > Cypriniformes > Danionidae > Danio > Danio rerio. The sequence goes on from NC_141023.1 coordinate 65,820,876, forward strand.
CCAGAAGCAGGGGGGTTGGAAATCTAGGCTTTTCTCTTAAGCAAGGACACCAAATTCCAAGCCATCTACAAAAACGTGCTCATCACTCTTGTTCTTCATATATATTTTGTAAGGGGTGCACAGACACCATCCTACAGCAGGAGACGGGGCACACTTCTGCTCCAGTAGTCAAAGACAAAGCCATCTCAGTTAAACAAGCATGTCTTTGGTGGTCTTCTTTGTTTACACATTGTTTTCCCCATGCAAGAATGCATCTCCTTTTGTGATATCTTTTCCAGTTTGTGCCACCCCAAACCAGAATGCAGGGGGGTGGGGAATCCACACTTTTCTCTTAAGCAGTCTCAAGTTACGTGAGGACACCAAATTCCAAGCCATCTTTAAATATTTGCTCATCTCTCTTGGGCTTCCTATGGATTTGGTAAAGGGTCCAACACAGATACCATCCTACAGCAAGAAACAGGGCACACTTCTGCTCCAGCAGTCCAAGACAAACCCATCTCAGTTCACCTAGCATGTCTTTTGGTGGTCTTCTTTGTTTACATGTTGTTTTCTCTATGGAAGAATGCATCTCCTTTTGTGAGCCACTTTTCCGGTTTGTGCCATCCCAAACCAGAAGCAGGGGGGTTAGGAATCCACACAGACAGAGGGATTGTTAGAGCTCGGACAGCAAGTGTGACCCTTGGCTAGATTAGGTGGGGGGGTCTGTTGACACAGGCCCCATCGAGAGCAGTCAGGCTTTCAAGGACTTGGGACAGGCCCCTTATTGCACTTCCTTCCCCAGACTATTGTTCCGAAAAACTATGATAACTTAGGCTATTGTGTCCGATCAGTCCTCCCAAGTAAAACACTTCCAGGTCTCCTTGCAGAGGGTGAGAAGATCTCCTGGTGAGGTCACTCTCAAGAAACCCTTTGTTATTGTTGCATATGTGCCGTGGCACTTAAAACCAAAAGATTGGACTTGCTTTGTGTCATAACTCATGACCGAAAAAAGATTTCATTTACACTAGAGGTGTCGAAATATGCCAGAATTTATGATAACCATAATATTCAAAGCACAAAATACCAATATAGTGTTATTTAGGGCTCGATATTGATATTAGGAATTTTTTAGCCACAATTATCAGGATGTAAAAATTCCCAATATTGTGACAGCCCTAATATACACCCTTTGATCTAAACTTACTAGGGCACCGATATGGAAATTTTGTCTGATATCAGTAGCCTTTTAAAGTTGGAGGCCAATAAATAGAAATTTTGAACTGATCTCTGAACAATTTATTTCTAGGACCTACTGCAGAAGTAATATGTAGGCCCACACGGAGTCTGCGCGCGCAGAATTCCACAGATTTTCCGCAGATTTTCCGCAGAATTCCGCAGATTTCCGCAGATTTCCGCCGATTTTCCGCAGAATTCCGCAGATTTCTGCCGATTTTTAGAACATCATTAATTCTGTTTATTTACTTGAGTAAATGTGTAAATCTGAATTTAATCAGTTTTTATTCACTAATTAATTACTTTTAATTTCATATATTAAGGTTTTAATTATGATACTCGCTTGATACTCCCTAAATAATTCCGCAGAAATCCGCCGATTTTTAACAAAATTCTCCGCAGAAATAGCAAAAAATGTCCGCAGATTCCGTCTGGCCCTAGTAATATGTAATTCATCAACTTAAAGATTTCAACCTAATTTTGATATCAGGTTGATAACAATAATATTAAAAAAATGCATTTATCGGCCGATATCAATACGGCCACCGATATCTTGGGCATCCCTAAAACTTACCACAGCATTTTCCATTATATAATTACTGAAGCAACTAAATTGGACATATCGTATGAGTGTGAGTATGAATGTGAGAGTGTATGGGTGTTTCCCAGTACTGGGTTGCGGTTGGAAGGGCATCCGCTGAAAAAACCTACGCCGGAAAAGTTGCCGGCTGAAATAGAGACTCAGCTGAAGGAAAATGAACGAATGATTACTGAAGCATTACAAGCAAAAATGTCTGTAAACAGAGATAGAGGAGAACTATCCCAGCTGATACTGATTGTCATTTAGGAGGGAGGGTAGACCTTTCACATACTTAAACATCTCCACAGTGGAATGCAGAATCTCAGTCTGTGCTCAAGATCCCGGATGAAGCTCTGATCACAGGGATGCAAGATCATCCGCAAGAGATAAAGACAAACTATAGCTGTGTAATATACGTGTTATTTCGGTGTCGTAAACCATAAACATTCCACAGAAGAAACTAAAAGAACAAAATTGCAACTAAAACGGTTTAGCCACCAGTACAATACTTTGTATTTACATATTGTAAAGAGTGTTCAAGTGTTTCCAGCACCCCTAATGAAGTGATTCCAATAGGTTTACACCATTTGACAGGGCTGAGGTTCTTGCTACCTAAAATTGCAGATTGTTTTTCTCAGAATTTGCAGCAATATTTGATCTATATGGACAGATTATTGTGAGATTAAGAGCAGTAACCTAAGTATGTGCATCCTAGTCTGTACTAGTCTTATATACTACTAAGGATTTATAATTCCGTAGCATTTGTTCAGCTAATTTCTATACAAGTAAAAATTCTCATTCTAAATCAGATGGTCTAATGCAGGGGCCGGTGTCCTGCAAAGTTTAGTTCCGAACCCGATCAGACACACCTGGGCTAGCTAATCAAGTTCTTACAAGGCTTTCTAGAAACATCCATGCAGTTGTGTTGAGGCAAGTTGAAGCCGAAATCTGCAGGACACCGGCCCTCCAGGACCGAGTTTGGGCACTCCTGGTCTAATCTACCAAGTAGCCTAAAATTACAAATCAGAGCAGATTGTCTGTCAAGTTGCCAAACCATGATTTCTCCTTCACCAAACTTGACTGATTTCAGTAAGAATCTTGGCTCCATGCTGGTTCCAGTAGGTCTCCTGCAGTATTTGTGATGATTAAGATGCAGTTCAACAGATGATTCATGGGACATTCTGCCACTTTCCCAAATTATCAACTAAAATCAAGTTATTATTTGTTGCTCTTACAACTGGGATCCTACATAGGATACTATATATTTCACCGCACACAATACAGAAAGAGCAGACAGGTGTAAATAAACAAAACAGCCTCATGTTATTTATCTTGTTTAAAAAAATAACAAATGTACCTGTTATAATTACCTATTACCATATATTAGACCTGTTATATAGGAAGGAACCTTAAATGATAACATAAAGAAAATCTAATTAAATAACTTGAACTTAAAGGAGTAGTTAGTTGGTGGCATTAAAATGGTAGGGAAAACACTGTAATGTAAGCCTATGCCTAGTGTTTTGGTCACCCCTAGATGACACTACGTCTAAATCACCATCTATTTAGCACTCTTCTGTAATTTGCAAACCACCAAAATAAGTAATTCAGACCCCCAAATGCCTCGTTTTAAGAAACAGGGGCTCATTTGTCTTGGATCTGGAGCCTTGAGAATGTCAACAGTGATGTCTGGGAAGGCTCTACGTAGGGAGGTACGGGAGATAGATCACCCTCGAGTTTAAAGAGAGGCAGGGTATGTGCAGAGTTCATCCCGTCCTGCCGCTGAGGTTTTGGGATGCCCTTGCCTGCTTGGGGTTAAGCATCACAGCGTGTAAATAAATAATGGTTGCAGATGGGCCTGGAGGAGCGTGTGGTCACGGTGTGCCGCCAACTCAAACACGCCACACAGCTCTGCCTTTAAACGTGCAGCAGAGTTCACGAAAAAAAGCCACAGTTCTTATTTAAACTGGAAGAGAGGCTCATGCTAGGGGCTACTACTAACTCTTATTAGGTTGTAATTAACCGTTTACTTTATTTGGTTGAAAGGCTTTTCTTTAAAAGTTGAATTTAGCTAGTTTTTATGTCATTTACCTCTATTCGGCATTTGCTAACAAAATGTTTAGGGTATTTAGTAACTCCATTTCTATACATGATGATGTTCATCATTTTGTGACCAAGGTAAACAAAATTAACTCCATCAATCATTATCAAAGAGTGAGTTTTACAAGTTTAAAACTTTTAAAACAGTCCATGATTATGAATTACAGTGATTTTCCCTCTTTACTTCATCACCACAGCCGTATGTCAGTATATTTATTTAAAACAAAGACGCTTTAATCCCGGTTTGTGGACATTAAATCAGGTTTATTTTGTACATTAACATAACGGATACCCATACAGCAGTGATATTAGTGTGTCCAGTCACATTTGCATGCAAAAACTAAAAAAATGTAAACACACGCGCTGTGTGTGTGTGTGCGTTTTGAGTTAACTTGTGGCTTGAATTAACTCCACAACAAATACATAAAATAATCATTGGGAAAGTTCTTGCTTAATGTTACACACATGTTACATGAGATCTGCTTGCCATGTCTATCACTGTGCTGTTTATCTGACACAGCCGAGGCGGCGATTGTGGCACGCTCTGACAGGCACACGTGGGTGGGGACAACTTGCATTAAAGGCACAGGCCACAAAAGCAGCTACTTGGTGTTCAGAGCAGAAAATACAATATTCTGAAAGGTCTAATAAATAATCTGATTGGTGTTTTGAGCTGAAACTTTACAGACACATTCTGGAGTCACAAAAGACTTGTTGTAAATCATGAAAAAGGGGTAAGATAGGTGCTCTTTAAAGTTTATTGCATTGTTATTAGTGGCATTTTGATACTTTGAAAAACATCCTGAAACTAAAACGAACCAAAAAAGCCAAACCCAATACACATTTTTGTGACGGACAAAAGATTTAAAGAGTAGAAAAGTAAAACTGAGTTAGGTCAAATAGTTTACTAACATGCACAAATTTTAGATTTAGTGTGCAATGATCTTAAATGTGACCTATTTTTACCTATTAAGACCCTTTTTTAGATGCAAATCAAGTCCTTAGAGAAGTTCCCACAAAATACCACTGTTAGGCTTTAATCCTAATTGTGGCATTTTGGTGACTGTCGCTTTAAATTTAAATGAGATTGTGCTCTGTTCAAAAGAGAGCTGAGCTATAAACGCCAATGTTTCCGCTACAGCTGGGCGATATAATTATAAAATTATCACAATATAATTATATCAATAGGTATCGATAATTATTGAATATTTTTTACCAATACATTTAGAAATATTAGGATTTTTTTTATTTATTTAACTACTTTATAGTGGTTAATAGTCGATAGTAGATATAGTTTTAATAGTCAAAAACAAAAATATCTGATCTCTTCATAATAAAACAAACCAGTGTTAAAGAGACGCTTAAACTGGATTAAATGTTACCAAGTGTGTGCAATGGTAAAGGTAGATCAACATCTGTACGGTGTCAACAATAATGATACAGCAAACCTCAAACTGTGTAAACAAAAGAAATGACGATCATCAAATCTGAGCTTTCAAGTAAAGAAACCAGCGATCATTGTGGCAGTGTTTCTGCAGACTGTTTTTATCAAGTCTGATTATAAACAATACAATTATTTCATTTTTACCATTAGAAGCTGGTTATATTTACACATAACCGTGTTTAAACACCTTATGAAAGTGATTTTTGCACAATAGCTCCACTTTTAGCACTAGTTCATTATACAACAAGAGTCTTAAAATGAGTCAAAGGTCTGGAAATCATGCAAAGTTATACCTGTGTAGAGTCAATCCAGTCACTAGATTGAGGACTTTGATCTTGGCTTACATTGTGTGTCATGAGTCTTGAAATATTAGGGTCATTTCATCCACTGGAGAAGAGGATTTAGTGGACATCCACAGGGCCGTGACGTCCTGTAAAAGGGTCCGTAAATTTAAGACGGAGTCAATCGCATTGGTCAAAGGGCAAAGGTCGGACATGAGATTAGTTTTAACACCGAAGTCTTAACAACAAGTCCCAGTGGCTTTTGTGGCGTTCAAACTCATTCCACACCGATGCCAAAACAAACACATCTAATGACCCTCTGCCTTTTTCTACACAACGTGAAAGTTTAGCATTCTCTGAAAAAGCTTCTCACAGCTCTCCCCAAAGTTCATCCAAGTCCTCAGTAGAGTCAAACCACTTCAGTGCGGATGGCTATAATTAATTTACAATGATTTGATTTGCCTTCAAGCCGAGGTTGTGGAGTATATTAGATAAAAACGCACAGCTGCGGCCTTCAATTTTAACCAAAAGCCATGCATGAGATCTAATCCCGTAGCAAGTAACAGAATTCGCATTTGCTCTTCGCCGCGCCTTCGACGTTAAACACAAGGCTGCATTTCTGAAATGGCAACAAGTCTCAAAAATAAAAACGTTTTCAAAGCGCGCTGCCATTCTATAGAGAGAGGGAGGCTGTGGCTGGATCTGTGGCCTCTGGAAAGGCTGCGCATATCCAAACCAAACACATTCCATGTTTTTACGTCCTGAAGAAACCAATCCGGCTTTCCTTTTAAAGATGGATTTACAAAAAAACGTTCTGTGGAGACAGAGGAAGCCAATCCTGTGCTAATAAATCAGTAATGGAAGTCGGTGGGTGTGCAATCCACTGAGTCTCAGGGTGTCTGTTCTGTCATCGAATGAGTTACTAAAGTTACTAGGCTTGTCACGGTACCAAAAGTTTAGTATTAGGTACTAAAACCAGTGAAAATAGATGGTTCTCAGTAGCAATTCAAAGCTTAAAACCATACAACTTGAACAACAGTATTATCAACAAAGTAGAGTGTTACGTCCCGACCAGTCTAGGGTTGGTGGAACAATAACAAAAATATAAATAAATAAATAAATAAATAAATAAAACTTTTAAATGCTGTTGGAGGAAAACCACCAAACCTTATCAGCCGAATTTAAGTCAACGATATCCAGCTCGCATCTCAGCCTGCCTGTCAGACATTTCACACTGGATGAGAGATCATCATCTTCAGCTTAACCTCACGAAAACAGAAATGCTTGAAGCTCTCTGCCAACCCGACTCTACATCATAACTTTTCAATCCAGATGGATGGGGCAACCATTACTGCATCCGAAACGGTGAAAAGCGTTGGAGTAACGATTGATGACCAACTAAACTTCTCTGACCACATCTCTAGAACTGCTCGATCTCGCAGATTCGCACTCTACAACATCAGAAAGGTCCGACCCTTCCTATCTGAACATGCAGCTCAACTCCTTGTTCAAGCTCTTGTTCTATCCAGACTGGAATATTGCAACTCTCTACTAGCCGGGCTTCTAGCTAACTCTATCAAACCTCTTCAGCTGCTTCAGAACGCAGCAGCACGAGTGGTCTTCAATGAACCTAAAAGAGCACATGTCACTCCGCTGCTCATCCGTTTGCACTGGCTGCCAGTTGCTGCTCGCATCAAATTCAAAGCTCTGATGTTTGCGTCAAAGTAAGAGCAGATAAGAAGGAGCAAGGCCAGAAGTCACTTTGACGCAAACATCAGAGCTTTGAATTTGATGTGAGCAGCAACTGGCAGCCAGTGCAAACGGATGAGCAGCGGAGTGACATGTGCTCTTTTAGGTTCATTAAAGACCACTCGTGCTGCTGCGTTCTGATTATCTGCTCTCACTTCTGCAGATGTATGTGCCCTCCAGAAACTTGCGTTCTGTAAATGAACGTCGCCTCGTGGTTCCATCCCAAAGAGGGAAGAAATCACTTTCCCGAACTCTCGCGTTCAATCTGCCCAGTTGGTGGAATGAACTCCCTAACTGCATCAGAACGGCAGAGTCACTCGCTGTCTTCAAGAAACAATTAAAAACTCAACTATTTACTCTCCACTTTCCTTACTAATCTGCAATTGCCTCTCTGGTTCTTCCGCGAACTGTATTACAAAAAAAAATTACTAATGTTCTGCGTCTTACACTTGACATACCTGAAACTTGCCTACAGCACTTATTCATTGTTGCTCTTATAGTTGTGTAAATTGCTTCCTTGTCCTCATTTGTAAGTTGCTTTGGATAAAAGCGTCCGCTAAATGACTAAATGTAAATGTAAATATCCTCACTCAAGTCTAAAATCGACTGCGTTCAAGTTGCGGTAGCAGAACGTTCTTCTAAGATTGCTTCTCTTGAATCTAATGTTAACGCTGGAAGCGACCTGCGCCGCCCTATCTGACAGCAACGCTGAGCTGCTCGCGAAAGTCACTGATCTTGAATCACGGAGCCGCCAAAATAACATCCGTATAATCTGCCTACAAGAATCGATGGAGGGAGCACGACCCTCTGCCTTCTTCTCACAACTTTTTTTATTTGATACTCTGGGAAAGGATGTTCTTTCTTCTCCACCGGAGACTGACCGAGCCCAGAGGGCTCTCGTCAACAAACCTGCAGCCGGTGAAAGCACTGTCAAAGAACATTATGTAGAAACACTGACGCAACATCTCAAAACATCAGCCAGGAAATTAAAACTTGCCCACAAACGGGTCTTCCAAACAGACCATGACCCTGAGCATACTGCCAAATTAGTTCAAATGTGCTTTAAGGACAACAGAGTGAAGGTTTTGGAGTGGCCATCACAAAGCCCTGATCTCAATCCTATAGAAAATGTGTGGGCGGAGTTGAAAAAGCTTGTGTGAGCAAGACAGCCTACAAATCTGACTCAGTTACACCAACACTCTCAGGAGGAATGGGCGAAAACTCCTTCAAACTACTGTGAGAAGCTTGTGGAAGGAGACCCAAAACATTTGACCAAAGTTATACAGTTTAATAGCAAAGCTAAAAAAAATACCAAGGAAATGTGTGTAAACTTCTGACTGTCTAGAAATTAATAAAAATTCTCTCATTATACTGGCATTTAGCAAATGTAAATCATTTAGGTAATCCTAACGGACCTTAAATAGTAAACGTTTAGTATCATTTACCATTAGACATTTGTAAGAAATGGTTATGTTCCCCGTTTTAGAGTGTATGTAAACTTCTGGTTTCAACTGTTCATCTGTTCAATGAATCTGTTTTGTTCCAATACACCCAAATATATGACCTATATTCACTAAGAAATGGATAAAAATGATGCATACTAAGTATTTAAGTATTCAGACAGGTGCCTTTTATTCCAGAAACCTTTACGATTCATCAAAAAAACCAAAGGTAATTTCAGGTTTCTTATTGAACCACAGTTAAATCCATTTAGCAGTTTCCCCCCACACAAAATCAGCATGGAACAATCCTGATGAGGTGTTTCTGCACGTCTCCAAAGAATAAACCCAAGCGTCTCATGAGAAAAACAGCACTGAGTGAAGGACATCGTCTTGCCATTCTAAAAGAAAGACAAAAACAAGCTCTCAGCAGCTCTCATGACAAGAGGACGCTTTAATTATATGTGCGGCGAAGCTCCAAAACTACAATTTGATGAGTACAGAGCAAACGGGTTGCGAAGCTAGTAATAAAACCAAACCAGAGCGCTAAAGTGCAGCCCAGATAAATAAGAGGCTGTCATTCTCAATTACGTGAAAGTGTTACAGCTGCTTTTCTGAATAAAGACGTCACGTAAACAAGTTACAACAGCCATGGTCGTTGCTTTTCATCGCTTTTTAGAATGCCACGACCCACCATCCAGATCACAGGTGCAAGGCTGTGCCAGTGCCCATGAGGGGGGATTTCACCTAGGATTAAAACAAGCGCTAATTTCCTCCTGCCGCTTCCTATTATGTCTGAAAAACAACAACAGAACGAGGAGGTTATTCAACAAGCGGGAAACATCTGTTTCAGACACGGGTTTCCCTTTATAACTGATAGATTTCAACAACTGCATTAGCGGTGTGTGAGAATACCTCAGAAACAGCACGTGTGTTTACTTTTCACACAGGAATCTAGGGCTGTGCAATTAATCGAAAATCCGATTTCGATTTCGCCTTCTAACGATTATGAAAAACCATAAATCGAGATAAACGATTATTGCATCATATACCAAAAGCGCAAAAGACTGCGTGCTTATGTGAGTGTGCAACATGCTAAAGATGACCAGCTAAAACCAGCTTGACCAGCCTAGCCAAGCTGGGAGTCCAGCCAAAACCAGCTATGTCCAGGCTGGTTTTAGCTGGATTTGGCTAGTCATTTTCCAGTCTGACCAGCTAAGAACAGGCTGGAAACCAGCCTGGAAGTGGCCAAAACCTTTCTAAAACCAGCCTGGTCGACCTGCTAAAACCAGTCAACCAGCCTAGGCTGGTTTAAGCTGGATTTTACAGCAGGGTCGGCTCAGTTGGCGTTTCTGTGTGGAGTTTGCATGTTCTCCCTGCGTTCGCGTGGGTTTCCTCCGGGTGCTCCGGTTTCCCCCACGGTCCAAAGACATGTGGTACAGGTAAATTGGGTTGGCTAAATTGTCCGTAGTGTGTGTGTGTGTGTGTGTGAATGAGTGTATGTAAATGTTTCCCAGAGATGGGTTGCGGCTGGAAGAGCATCCGCTGCATAAAAACTTGCTGGATAAGTTGGCGGTTCATTCCGCTGTGGCGACCCCGGATTAATAAAGGGACTAAGCCGACATGAAAATGAATGAATGACATATTTATTGCCACATCAGCAACTTATGGCTATTTCGTGGCCAAATGGATATACATTAAAATATTACATGATAAAAACAAATTCGTCCTAAAAAAGTTCCTTAGACAAATATATAAAATATAAACAGATAAAATTCACACAAAAAAAATGTATTCAGAGTTAAATATGATTTTTCAGTTCTATTTTTGATTAAAAAAAAAATGTTAAACTCTTCCTGGTGGCACGTTTTTAAAAATGCCCATCAAAGTACTCTCCTTATAAAAACTGTCTAATGGAATTTAAACTTTTACATTCCAACAAAATAAGTTTGATGGTACGAGCAGCCTGGCAAGAATTACATTTAGGTGATTCTTCGTTATTTAATATGTCTGATCATGTCTAGTCTCGAAATTAGAGTTTGCTAAATGTTAGGGGTGTCAAAATGAATTGTTTTTTCGGTGCACCGCGATGCAGACGTGGACAATTTGGTATCGGTTCAGTAATAATCATAACCGGTTATTATGTACTGACATCATTTATCTCCTATGCGCTCTGTCGCGAGGGAGGTGAGCGCCGGTATTTACAACACTCAGGAGCCAACTCAGGGCCGGCCCGTGGCATAGGCAGCATAGGCATATGCTAAGGGCGCTGTACATCCAGGGGGGCGCCAGAAATGAGCGCGGTTAAGTTGGTTTTGTTTTCGATATTCCTGACACACATTCAGTTATAGCGGCAATAACTCAAAAACCTCTTATCCTAAAAAGATCTAAAGTGTGTTTCCTACAAAAAGACAAAGCTGGTTATGTTTCACAGCTGTCTATTTCTTTTCTTTTCTTTTTTTTCGCTCGACATTACGAGCACTGCTCCCTTTAAAGGGTCATGAAACACCAAAACACATGTGTTTGAGCTGTTGACAGTGGTATATGTGTGCCACACTGCTAAAAACACTATTAGGACACCTATATTTCACTAAAAAGTGTAAATTGGTTGTTTTTGCGTTATTTCAAGCAAATTCGTACTTCCTGTTTGAAACTAATTTTTGAAGCTGCGTCACGGCCATGAGATAATAGCGTGTATTCCAGCGTGCAGACTGGACGACTTTACCTGAGTGTACCGTATTACATCTCCGAGTGTGCTGCATTGATGCATGAGTAAAGCTTGGTTCAAACCAATCAGCGCGCTCTATTGTGCAACTTCATTAATATTCATTACTGTCACAGTGTTTAGACGACAGAGACGCCACGTTGTGTTGGCAAAACAAGTGTGCAGTGTTGCTTTTATAGTTTGCTGCAGTTCAGTTTTGTTTTCATTTTCTCTCTGTGAGAGCTCAGCTGGAGTCACGTGTGGATTAACAGTGTACGCGACGCTCAACAACAATAACTTACGTGTCTAAGGAGGATTATTGTTTACCTGAGAGCTGTTCTCATCTGCAAACGCTGAGATCTGGATTCGCTGCTCGTCTCCTCTTGATAAAGACGTGGCTCTAGTTGCTGGTGATTGTCCTGTCTCTACAGATTTGGTAAGTGAGCGACCAGTGCTCTTTGTTTATTCAGTTTGTTCGTATCGAACTAAGTTAACTATTGCACCGAGTGTAAACATGTTAGCACCACAACCAAACTTTAACCTCGTGTAGGATTTCTACCGCATTTAGTGACCGGAATAACACACGCGGCTTTCTGACACTACCTGCCGTGTGCATCTAAGTTTCCGGGAAATGCTGAGGTTTTTTTTTCTCTCATTCGCCGTGCGGTATCAAACATTGCATGAAAAATACATGCTTACAGCAGTTCCTCCAATCAAATATCTCGTTTGTCGCGAGGGACATGAATGAATTCCCTGAATGAAAGACAGCTAAAGTCCACCATTTAATAATTTGGCAAATAATTCGACTACAATGCCCATGTAAACACAGTCACGTGCCCAAATAGACACTCCCACACCATGCCTCTTTTCATGACACTCCCCCCTAAGCAGAGCTGGACACGCCCACTTTTCTGGCTTTTTCCAATGTATAGGTGTGAAAACACCCTGCTGAAACCAGGGGGTTTCATGGCCCTTTAAGCCCTCGCAATATGCGTTTGGCCGAGAGAACTCGCGCGGAACCGAACTCTCAGTAAGGGACCGTTGGAAAAGTGCCTTTTTCGTTGTGTTTTTGCTCCGCTCATCGCAAACTCTCCCGGCTGAACGCATATTGCGAGGGTTTAAGTGTGTGTGTGTGTTTGTTAGGTGTTGTCTATGTTTGTGTATGTGTATGAATGTGAGACAGTGTGTTGCTGTGTGTCTGAGTGTTTATACAGACAGCTTGTTATAGCGTCCCCCCAAAATATAACACTGTATGGAAATTCACACCCCTGCTTTTGTTCAGAAAGCCTTTTTTCCCCTCTTCTCCCGAACTTTCCTGAGAAGCATCATCAATGCACCGAGATCTCGAATTGAACCGAATCGATGGCATGATAATCGTAACCGAATCGAACCGTGAGATGTCTTTCATTTATTTTCAGGTTTATTTCATGTAATGTTTTTATTTATGCAGTTGTGCCATTCTCTTTGCCATGTTTCCTTTATGTACAAAGGACTCGAAGGTCGCTGGTTCGAGACCCGACTGGGTCAGTTGGCGTTTCTGTGTGGAGTTTGCATGTTGGCGTGGGTTTCCTCCTGGTTTACAGTCCAAACACATGCGCTATAGGGGAATTGATTAACTACATTGGCCGTAGTGTGTGTGTGAATGAGTGTGTATGAGTGTTTTCCAGTACTGGGTTGCAGCTGGAAGGGAATCCATGGTGTAAAACATTTAAATAAGTATAAATAACAAATAAATAAATAAAACAAAACCACATAAACACACACACACACCAAGACACACATGATACACACACACACACACACACACATATACAGTATTGATACAAATACAGGGTCACATATACACACACCCACACACACACACTAACACACACACACACACACACACACACACACACACACACACACACACACACACACACACACACACACACACACACACACACACACACACACACACACACACACACACACACACACACACACACACACAGAAATTCTGTTCTCCAGAAGAAAAGGAAATTCACACCCCTGCTTTTGTTCAGAAAGCCTTTTTTCCCCTCTTCTCCCGAACTTTCCCTGAGAAGCATCGTCAATGCACCGAGATCTCGAATTGAACCGAATCATTGGCATGATAATCGTAACCGAACCGAACCGTGAGACCACACGGTTCACACCTCTACTAAATGTCTTTCATTTATTTTCGGGTTTATTTCATGTAATGTTTTATTCATGCAGCTGTGCCATTCTCCATGTTTCCTTTATGTACAAATTGATGGTGGGTTTCAAGTCCTCAGGAGGAATTAAACATTGGGTCACATTCAAGGAGATGTTTTGCAGCTTCGTCTGCCAGCTCATTTCCACGTAGTCCCACATGACCTGGAATCCAATGTGTGAATATAAAGGCAACTTTACCCCACTGAAGGAGGAGCAGCTGGAACACCATCGCATGCCTGTTAGCGTGTGACTTTTCTCAACGCAGCATTAACAGACTCACTGACTCAGCAGAACATTCAACACAAGTGATGATGATGATGATGATGGGTGAGGAAAAGACCTGACAGTGCTGACGGTGTGCTCCATGATGATGTGCTTTAGCAAGTAGTCATTTAGCTA
>NC_141023.1:65840000-65845000 GCF_052040795.2 Danio rerio
CCGTCCCTGCAGTGCAGAATGTCTAGCAGTACCTGTTAAAGACATTCACTCATTCATTCTCTATTATAGCGACTGCATGTGCCGCGGGGCTTACATTCCCTCCAGCTGACATCATCGCTCCTATTCTTGTGCAATTTTTTTCCTCCTCATTCAAAGTTTGTAGTGTTATGTCGCAGCGAGGACAATGGCTGGCACGCTCAGAGAATGAAGAAAGCCAGAAAAATCCCTGCAATACTCTAAGCTCAAGACAGCTCGCAGGCATGTTATGTATATCTGTATGTATCAATATAATTTATATCATATTTACAGTGATATTTTCTGTCTGACTGAAGATGAACCTAAAACAAAAATCAATAGTTACCTGTTTCCAGGATTCTTCAAATTAGTCCTACTATGGAAGTCAATGGTTACCGGTTTCTGAAATCTTTCAAAATAATACTACAAAGGAAGTCAATGGTTATCCATTTCCAATATTCTTCAAAATATTTCTACTATGAAAGTCAATGGTTACCAGTTACCAACATTCTTTAAAATAATCTTCCTATGGAAGTCAATGGTTACCATTTTCCAATATTCTTCAAAATATTCCTAATATGGAAATCAATTGCTAACAGTTTCCAACATTCTTTAAAATAATCTTCATATGGAAGTCAATGGTTGCCTGTTTCCAAAATTTTTTCAAAATATAACTAAAATGGAAGTCAATGGTTACCCATTTTTAATATTCTTTAAAATATTCCAACTATGGAAGTTAATGGTTACCGGTTTCCAACATTCTTTGAAATAGTCTTCCTATGGAAGTCAATGGTTACCGGTTTCCAAAATTTTTCAAAATATCACTACAATGGAAGTCAATGGTTACCCATTACCAACATTCTTTTAAAAAGTCTTCCTATGGACGTCAGTGGTTACCGGTTTCCAAAAATTTCAAAATATCCTTACAATGGAAGTCAATGGTTACCCATTTCCAATGTCTTCCTATGGAAGTCAATGGTTACCCATTTCCAATATTCTTCAAAATATTTCTACTATGGAAGTCAATGGTTACCAGTTACCAACATTCTTTAAAATAGTCTTCCTATGGTAAAATAGTCTTCCTATGGTCAATGGTTACCAGTTTCCGAAATCTTTCAAAATATTCCTACAGTGAAAATCAATGGTTGCCTGTTTCCAAAATTTTTTCAAAATATAACTAAAATGGAAGTCAATGGTTACCCATTTTTAATATTCTTTAAAATATTCCAACTATGGAAGTTAATGGTTACCGGTTTCCAACATTCTTTGAAATAGTCTTCCTATGGAAGTCAATGGTTACCGGTTTCCAAAATTTTTCAAAATATCACTACAATGGAAGTCAATGGTTACCCGTTACCAACATTCTTTTAAAAAGTCTTCCTATAGACGTCAGTGGTTACCGGTTTCCAAAAATTTCAAAATATCCTTACAATGGAAGTCAATGGTTACCCATTTCCAATGTCTTCCTATGGAAGTCAATGGTTACCCATTTCCAATATTCTTCAAAATATTTCTACTATGGAAGTCAATGGTTACCAGTTACCAACATTCTTTAAAATAATCTTCCTATGGAAGTCAATGGTTACCATTTTCCAATATTCTTCAAAATATTCCTAATATGGAAATCAATTGCTAACAGTTTCCAACATTCTTTAAAATAATCTTCATATGGAAGTCAATGGTTGCCTGTTTCCAAAATTTTTTCAAAATATAACTAAAATGGAAGTCAATGGTTACCCATTTTTAATATTCTTTAAAATATTCCAACTATGGAAGTTAATGGTTACCGGTTTCCAACATTCTTTGAAATAGTCTTCCTATGGAAGTCAATGGTTACCGGTTTCCAAAATTTTTCAAAATATCACTACAATGGAAGTCAATGGTTACCCGTTACCAACATTCTTTTAAAAAGTCTTCCTATGGACGTCAGTGGTTACCGGTTTCCAAAAATTTCAAAATATCCTTACAATGGAAGTCAATGGTTACCCATTTCCAATGTCTTCCTATGGAAGTCAATGGTTACCCATTTCCAATATTCTTCAAAATATTTCTACTATGGAAGTCAATGGTTACCAGTTACCAACATTCTTTAAAATAGTCTTCCTATGGTAAAATAGTCTTCCTATTGTCAATGGTTACCAGTTTCCGAAATCTTTCAAAATATTCCTACAGTGAAAATCAATGGTTGCCTGTTTCCAAAATTTTTTCAAAATATAACTAAAATGGAAGTCAATGGTTACCCATTTTTAATATTCTTTAAAATATTCCAACTATGGAAGTTAATGGTTACCGGTTTCCAACATTCTTTGAAATAGTCTTCCTATGGAAGTCAATGGTTACCGGTTTCCAAAATTTTTCAAAATATCACTACAATGGAAGTCAATGGTTACCCGTTACCAACATTCTTTTAAAAAGTCTTCCTATGGACGTCAGTGGTTACCGGTTTCCAAAAATTTCAAAATATCCTTACAATGGAAGTCAATGGTTACCCATTTCCAATGTCTTCCTATGGAAGTCAATGGTTACCCATTTCCAATATTCTTCAAAATATTTCTACTATGGAAGTCAATGGTTACCAGTTACCAACATTCTTTAAAATAGTCTTCCTATGGTAAAATAGTCTTCCTATTGTCAATGGTTACCAGTTTCCGAAATCTTTCAAAATATTCCTACAGTGAAAATCAATGGTTGCCTGTTTCCAAAATTTTTTCAAAATATAACTAAAATGGAAGTCAATGGTTACCCATTTTTAATATTCTTTAAAATATTCCAACTATGGAAGTTAATGGTTACCGGTTTCCAACATTCTTTGAAATAGTCTTCCTATGGAAGTCAATGGTTACCGGTTTCCAAAATTTTTCAAAATATCACTACAATGGAAGTCAATGGTTACCCGTTACCAACATTCTTTTAAAAAGTCTTCCTATGGACGTCAGTGGTTACCGGTTTCCAAAAATTTCAAAATATTCTTACAATGGAAGTCAATGGTTACCCATTTCCAATGTCTTCCTATGGAAGTCAATGGTTACCCATTTCCAATATTCTTCAAAATATTTCTACTATGGAAGTCAATGGTTACCAGTTACCAACATTCTTTAAAATAGTCTTCCTATGGTAAAATAGTCTTCCTATGGTCAATGGTTACCGGTTTCCGAAATCTTTCAAAATATTCCTACAGTGAAAATCAATGGTTGCCTGTTTCCAAAATTTTTTCAAAATATAACTAAAATGGAAGTCAATGGTTACCCATTTTTAATATTCTTTAAAATATTCCAACTATGGAAGTTAATGGTTACCGGTTTCCAACATTCTTTGAAATAGTCTTCCTATGGAAGTCAATGGTTACCGGTTTCCAAAATTTTTTCAAAATATCACTACAATGGAAGTCAATGGTTACCCGTTACCAACATTCTTTTAAAAAGTCTTCCTATGGACGTCAGTGGTTACCGGTTTCCAAAAATTTCAAAATATCCTTACAATGGAAGTCAATGGTTACCCATTTCCAATGTCTTCCTATGGAAGTCAATGGTTACCCATTTCCAATATTCTTCAAAATATTTCTACTATGGAAGTCAATGGTTACCAGTTACCAACATTCTTTAAAATAGTCTTCCTATGGAAGTCAATGGTTACCGGTTTCCGAAATCTTTCAAAATATTCCTACAATGAAAGTCAATGGTTACCGGTTTCCAACATTCTTCCAAATAGTCCTACTATGGAAGCCAATAGTTACCGGTTTGCAAAATTCTGATGAACCAAAAAAATAAAAAATAAATAATGTGTTTATAAAACAGTCACTGCATATACCGTGAGGTAAAACTGTCCTGTGTTGTACATATACCACCAGATTCTGCTCATGCATTCCTCTGTGGAAGAGAAAAATGTGTTGAAGTCACGCACAGCGCTGGCCGCTCTGCCTCTCATTACCTGCTGTGTCATGAAGCTCTGCTGGGGTCTCACTGCACACTTATGGTAACTTTCCATTGCTAAACACTGGCAGAAATAAAAACAGGCATATCTTTGCATGTAAGAGGAGCAGTGAAAAATCAAACTCAAGTAAATGAACATTTACTTGCCAAAAAATGTAGTACAAGTAGTGCAGGGCAATTAAACAGAGGTGATTTTAACCGATTAAACCTCCAGCACAGATGGCAAAAATCTAACTGTAACGCTCAGGTTATGACCTTTGTGCCCTGACTAACAAGCTGGGATTGTCCAGCAGGTGGTGCTGCAAATAAAGCTCCTCCAGCAATGATATATGATTTGTGTGTAAACGTAACATTCTGTAGTGCATTTAGTGATTGTTTAAGGCCATTTGGCGATTTCAGCCATCTTTCATCTTCAACATCTAAACATTTTGTCAAGCATTTGTTCAAGCGTTTAATGCCTAAGTTAATAGTTACCGGTTTCCAACATTCTTCGAAATAGTCCTACTACGGAAGTCAATGGTTACCGGTCTCTAACATACTTCAAAATATTTCTACTATGGAAATCAATGGTTAACGGTTTCCAACATTCTTCAAAATATATCTTCTATTGTCTATTGAAGTCAATGGTTACTACTGGTTTAAATCATTTTTTAAATTATTTCTATTATAAAAGTCAATGGTTACTGGTTTCCAACATTCTTAGAAATACACCTATTATGAAAGTCAATGGTTACCAGTTTCCAACATAATTAAAAATAGTCATACTATGGAAGTCAATAGTTACCGGTTTCTAACATTTTTCAAAATAGTCCCGCTGTAGAAGTCAATGGTTACTGGTTTCCAACATTCTTCGAAATAGACTTACTATGGAAGTCAATGGCTACCGGTTTCCAACATAATTCAAAATAGTCCCACTATGAAAGACAATGGTTACCGGTTTTCAACATTATTTTAAATAGACCTACTATAGAAGTCAATGGTTACTGGTTTAAAACATTCATCGAAATAGACTTACTATGGAAGTCAATGGTTACCAGTTTCCAACATAATTCAAAA
>NC_141023.1:65850000-65852500 GCF_052040795.2 Danio rerio
GATTTTGCCTACCCAAATTTAAAAGCTTCCCAAATCCACATGCAGAGGTGTAAATGCAAACAATTGGTATCATTTTAAAGAAAACCCTTTGAATTTTCATAAAACACTGTTGAAAGGGTTTTAAATAGTTGTATTTGTTTTCTGTGTTATAATGAACACCTAAAAAAAGAGGCAGTTTTTGTATTTTTTTATAAACTCAACTCAAAAATTGCGTGCTGTAATTAATTTTGGTGGTTCCTGCACATGTCTGTAATCATAGGAAATAAGAAAAATGTCTCCACCATAATCTATGCAGAAGTTATTGTGTTCCAACTGATGAGAGGTGCTGTACAAGCCACAGTGATCATCATTGTTTTCATATTTCACTATTCTTTTGTTTGATCAAACATAATTCACTGTGTTTGGAGCACGTCAGACATATAAAAGGATTACTTATGCACATCACCTCAAAAACAGAGGAGAATGGCCCTGAAGCGCACAGCATAAGGTAAGAGATGACGGCTGTCTGTGCTATCTGGGGCTGCTTATTGATCATGAATGTATTGTTTTCACTGCGTTTATACAGTTGTTTTCTTGACTCAATGAAATTTCAATGAAATTAGACTGACAAGATGAACATTTGCTTGGGCAGCCATGATTTAGTTTGATCACTCTGAAATTCTGAAGAAACAAAACAACAAAATGTCAATGTCATGACAGACTAGAACAAAAACTCAGAGTAGCATGCAGTGACGGATTTATCATGTTGTATCTGGTGTTCCTCTGAAAAACATGTACATCACAACAGTAAACATCCCAGCACTGAAAACAACAGGATCAAACATCAGGGATAAAAAAAAAGAGGATTACACCACGGATTTGACACAGAACATTATCATACAAACAGATAATTTCACAAATCCACACGACCTATGACTTCCATCTGTTCTTGATAGGCTGAGATAAACAAAAAAGGTCAAAAAAGCAAAACATCCATCCAAACGCAGCAGCTGGCGAGCACTTCCTATAGCCTTTAAAGAGACAGTGCACTCAAAAATAAAGAACTCTGTCATCATTTACTCACCTTATACTTGTTTCAAAACTTTATGAGACCTTTTCTTCAGTTAAACACACACAAAAAAGATACTTTGAAGAATGTTGTAGCCCCTGACTTCCATACTTTTTGTGTTTCCTACATTGGAAGTCAATGGTTACCGATTTCTGACATTTAAAATGTAATCTTCAGTGTTCAACCGCAGAAAGAAACTCATTAAGGTTTGGAACCACTTGAGACAGTGTGTCAATAGCAAGTTTATTTTTTTATTTTTTTTGGTGAACTATCCCTTTAACCAGAAATAAACACTCAGATCTGAAATAGGTCATGATAAGAGCAGGATGCGACAAAAAAAGCATGTGCAAGGGGGTCTCCACTCCATATATAATACCCTATAATCTGTTTGACCACCATCTGGGTCTCCTTCATGATTTATGGAGTCTGAAGGAAGCAGACCATAGTTAAAACCATTAGCCGATCTCTGAATCTGGCACTTTTAGCTTAGCTTAGCATAGATCATTGAATCGGATTAGACCATTAGCATCTCATTAAAAAAAAAGAGTTACTATTTTATAGATCATTATGGAAAGTAACTATACATTAATTCATTTTCTTTTTGGCTCTGTCCCTTTATCAATCAGGGGTCGCCACAGCAGAATGAACCACTTTGCTTTTCCAGCATTTATTTTTATTTATTTTGTTTTTTTTCTATTGTTTTATTTTTTATTTATTATCATGATCATTATTATTATTATTTTGTATGTTTGAATCTGATTTCTGTTGTACATGCTAAAAGCTACTAAAAATCTATTAAAAAAATAATAATAAACAAAATAACAAAAAATTAATGATCAAGAAAGGTAATTCGCAGGCGTTCTGAAGTTCTTAAAATATGAAAGCAAAATCCACTAAAGATGAATATAAATTTCTTGCTTTGTTGCTTTTCATCTCTCTTAATGTCTTCAAATATATCACAAATTCTTCTTTAAACGCCACTAGTCTTGGGGGAATTTAGAAAAATGTACATTTATGAATATGAAATGTTAATAACAACAACAAATTATTAATTATATAAGATATTTTTATCCTTGAGTATTAGGCCAAACTGAATAATTTCCCATGAGAAGATAAGTCTCACAGATATTTTCTCTACACTTTGTCCCACACTGTTTGTGTAGTTTTTGCTAATTGTTATTTTATTTCAGCTGGATTTTCAGTGACTGTGGATAGTTTTGTTTATCTTTTAATTTAATGAAATTTATTTTATTTTATTTAGATTTTAGCTTTCGTTTACTAAAATAACCCTGGCTAGCAGATGTCGTTCACTTTATTATGTCGCGCAGCTGTGATGAGCACACGTAAAAGCACACAAGGTGATGAATTAGCAAAGCTGTGAGCTAGAACAAAGAATCATTGGTAATCTGACAGGCCCTCAGGGACTGAGACCAAAGCCTATTGAAGGCAGGC
>NC_141023.1:65857500-65865000 GCF_052040795.2 Danio rerio
AATAATAATAATAATAATAATAATGTAGAGCTTCAAAAATTTTCAAGAATCTTTTGTAAAAAAAAAAAGAAATTACATTTGAAAATTCATGGATGACAACAATAGCCAAAATATCCTCAAATTACTTTAATATTGGCCGCTTTTGGTGCTTCACACCTATCATTGGTCATTTTTGTTTTAGGATTAAGCTCCAAGATTTATAATAAAAGTTAGTTGTAAAATGTTTTTCTCTATTCAAAAACAATACAGTATCGAAAGATGACTTCCCTTACGTCAGATTATAAGATTAAAGTATTTGTTGGCATGGGCCAAAACTGGTTAGCTGAAGGGACAGCCAACAGAGGACTCCGCTTGGTCCTAAAGCCTTTTTCAATGAGTGTTTCACTATTTATGATGGCATAGCAGTCAAAATAGCACAATGTATAGGCCAAATTCTGGACCTGTCAGTGAGGGGTGGGTCTTCCGAACCACCCAAAAACCCACTGGCTACAGACCTGTATGTCTAGAAATGTGTTGAAATAAATAAAAACTTCTCTCTGTAAAAGAGAAATTGAGGAAAAAATATATAGGGGGCTAATAATTCTGACTGTACATCACATACTGTACACTACTATTTAACATTGTCCTGCTTATGATCAGACTGACCAAAGCACATCTTCACAACCAGGTATAAACAAGGCCTTGGACCTGCTGCTCTCCCATGAGGTTAAACTGAAAAGACAAACACACACACACACACACACACGCACGCAAGCAGACACGCACACACACACCTGCTCAACAACACCTCTCAGACTTCAAAAGACAAAGTTCTCTGTGCTTCAATGGATAATTACAAGCACCTTCACAAACAAAAGCCACAAGGTGTATTCGGGGCTAAGGTCGATCCAGGTGTGAAGCATCGAGCACAGGAGTACATTTATTCAAGCAAACGGACGTGCTTTCATTTAATGGGGACCTATTATGCAAAAGGCCCAGTTTACACTAATGTGCTTTCGGTTTAAAATGCATAAGTTTTGCTACGGTTACGCCATCCGTCCACACTACGCCGGAGTTCTCGAGCGCCGAAAACAGAGCGTTTTGAAAACGCTGGAGAGCCCGTTTTCATTCTAAAACGCTGCTGCTGCTGCTCCGTTTCAGTGTGGATGGGGGAAAAATGGAGACATCTAAAAACGGAGGCGGGGCTGCCGAAATTCGCTACCTGATTGGGGCTTTTGTGTTATTGCGTATCCTTCCCTTATTCGTCAAGCCCCTATCACATGACTATAACACATGGCTTTAACACTACCGGAAGACAGCACTGTAAACAACAACATGGACACAGAAATGGGAGCGTTGTTTGCACTATTGTCTGTTTTAGGCTGCATTGTGCAGTTATTCATTTGTTACGTTTAGTAACAACTCGACCTCGTCGTCTGTCCACAAAAATACCTCTCTTGCTTACTTTGCAATTGCGTTTAATGTTCAACCGGCGTTTGTTGACTAACAATAACCAAATGCCGAGCGAAAAGCATGCTTTCTGTTTATACTAGCGAATGCCCAGAGTGCGCGAATGGTCACGTGATATACGTTTTTGGTGGCGTAGTGTGAACGGAGATATGTTGGGTAAAACGATGGTGTGGACGCGGATCGTATTTGATCTAAAACGCCGTTTTAAAACTAAAACGCACTAGTGTAAACGGGGCCTCATTCACTTCTATTCATTTTTTTTTTTTAATAATTATTTTTTCGGGGTTTTCACCTTTATTTTTAATAGGACAGTAGAGAGAATTGATAGGAAAGCATGGGGAGCAAAGAGAGGGGAAGGATCGGCATGGGACCGCGAGGTGGAATCGAACCCGGGTCGCCGCATGTGCATGTGTCGACGCACTAACCACTACACCACTGGCGCCGACACTTCCATTCATTTTTTGACGGTAAAAACTGCTCGTTACGCTGCCTGATGTTGCAATTTGTTATTTCCTTATTATATTATTCTACTTGGTCTGTATAGTCATGCAAACATTTGTTTGTAGAGCTAGTTTGACCGTTTTCTTCCGTTTATTAATCCTAGTCATTTCTCCCATAGGCCAGAGGTTCTCAAAGTAGGGGTCGGGACCCCCCGAGGGGTCGCGGGACAATGAAGGGGGGGTCGCCTGGTGATTTTCAAAAATCAATTAATTTTTATTAAACCTTAAGACTTACTGTATTTTATCAATAACCTACTGAAGAGAAAAAAATTTCGTTTATAGTTACTATAAACTATATAGTTACTATAGTAGCTTATAGTTACTAGTTCTATTATTTGCGACTTCTCGGGTAATTACATTATACTAAAGGCACAGCAATACTGTCAGATGCAGCAGATTGATTTTATAACACCAGGTTAAACTTTCTAGCCCATTTACAGCACTGACATACATAAAAAACCAAAACAAAGAATAGACTTGGGTCTATTGGGGTCTGTGTGCGTCATTGCATACTAGGGTTGTAACGGTATGAATTTTTTACGGTATGATAATCGTCTAAAACAATACCACGGTTTGACGGTTTCGCGGTATACGGTATTAAATAGTAATTCTCATAGCAAAGACCCTGAAAAGAATAAGAACACGTTTTCTGACTGAACAAAGGTTTTATTTCAACAAACTTTTGAAAGAACCATTTTAATAGAACTATAGAAGTCTTTTATAAAATAAACTGAAAAAACTCCCATTTTAATAAATTAAATTAGAAGGAATAAACAAGCAAGGTCTATTAAGATTAGATAAAAATAAACTTAAACTGTCCTCCCTTATAAGCAGGATAAATGGGAGACCAAAAGTGCAATACCAAGTTTATGGCTGTAAACATGTATTTAAAGCGTTGTTTTTTTCAGTCTAGGTTGTGATGAAGAAATGTAAGCATGTTGAGATTTTCAGGACTTAATCTTGACCGCTGAGGTGAGAGAATGTGTCCACTTGTACAATAAACAAATAAAAAAATAATAAATAATGTGTCAAATTCCAAATAAACATGGTGCAAATCCTCAGTAAAAAAAATAGATATAAATATTTACTATACTATAAATAGTTACATAACGAAACTAGATTCAATATGGAACATGCTTAGGTTTTATGTGCCAGCATGGATATGGTTGTCTGTGGATATGGATTTGGATATGGTTGTCTGCAATGCAGACAAACAGCTGCACCTTCATTTGTGTCTTTTGAAAACAGCAAGAGCAGCAGTTTGTCTTTGCTGTGTCACTGTTTTGTCATGTTTCTGTGCTGCTGTGCATGCAAAAGTACTTAGTATGAGAATTATTTCATGCAAAACTTTTTTTTTGCGTTTTATTTAGCCGCGCAGAAATGTATGCCTATCTCTCATTCCGTGTTGTTCAAAAAGCTCATGTTGGTCCACAAACAAAAGTGAAACCTATGCTTATTGGTTGTGATATAGCGAGTTTGAACCAATCTGGGCATGGAGGAGGGACAATGCATCAATGTATCATGTCTGGTTTGTCCGGAGACACAGTGACGAGCGTTTCTTTGTCAAATCAGCGTTGTCAAATTTTGATGACGTAACCGCACTGATTCCGGAGCCTCTGAAAGTCCACGAATGTTATGTGATACAGCACTGGAAAGCTGAGATTCTCTTCTTTATGCCAATCTTTGAATTGCATGGATCAGATCAGCGGATCAAAAGTTATTAAACATTTAAGAGCAATACTTATTTTTAGCCGCGGGCGGCTGTCTCGGTCTTTAAGGGTTAAAACCGTTGATATGCAATTGTTCATGGTATGATAATCGTGCACGTTCAAATCGTGGTAAACCGTCATACCGGTATATTGTTACAACCCTATTGCATACAAGGTTTCTGTATTTATAACCACCACCTAAGAGAATATTGGGGGTCACGAGTCACTGGCATTCTCATTTTGGGGGTCGCTGGCTAAAAAGTTTGGGAACCCCTGCCATAGGCGACTGAATCGGAAGTTCTAAGACAATCACGAAAACAGGCGCACTTCCGCATTTTAGAATAAGGTTAATATAAGAGATGTGTGGCAGCAGTGTGTGATTATAACCAGCTTTTAAATGGTAAAAAGTATTAATTTTATTGTTCATAATCACACTCATATATGGCAAAAATGCAGCCAAAGCGGTTTAAACCACCAATTATTCCAGCGTATGCTATACGCAATGGATGCCCTTCCGGCCGCAACCCAATCGTGGGAAACTCACCATCTAGCACATGTATTTGGACTGTAGGGGAAATCTGAGAAAACCCACCCTAACATGGGGAGAACATACAAACTCCACACAGAAATGCCAAATGGCCCAGCCGGGACTTGAACCAGCAACCTTCTTGCTGTGAAGAGACAGTGCTAACCATTGAGCCTCGGTAATCGCGCAGGGCCTACAAGAAAAGACCCCATTTCTGCTCTGCCGTGTGTTGTTTTGGGAGGTCGTACAATGGAGTGGATCTCTCGTCCCGTTTACAGACCACATCACAGAAAAGTGGGTTTGTTTTGAGAGTCTGCAGCTCGCTCTCACTGTGCTGCCATAAAGAGATAAAGGTGAACGCAAACACAGAGTTCAGTCTGTCGATGTTATCAGTAAGCCGCTCCAAAGGCCAACCACACTTCAAGCCAGGGGAAAATACACACACTTCCCCAACACTCGAACCCGGTGAAAAACACACTTGATTAGGGTGGCACAAAAGCCAAGACTTTTTAAATGGCAATGGGGAAAAAATGAACACTTCCAAATCTAGCATTCCTGAAAAAGCAGTCAGCACTACAGTAATATGGTGTTACTCACTGCTCTTGCTGGCTCTGACTTTGGCCAGCAGTTTCTGTGTAGTGGCTAGATCTCCATTCTTGACCGCTTGCAGAAGATCCTGCTCTTTTCCCATGATCTCCGCCGGCCAGAATGTCCCGCAAACCAGTCCTTCACACCTCCATACAGCTATCCCAGAGTCCTCCGCTCCGAAGGAGGTGACAGCCAGACGTCTGAGCGAAACCGCAAAGGCGACCAGATCTCGTTTTCTTTTTCCCCTGACGCTCACGTCATCAAAATCAGCAGAATCAGCGTCTGCTTCAGCTCACTGAGCGGCTGGTTATGGATGCGGAAGAGAGCCGGAGAAAATGGAAAATCTATTATTGCGATGATGATTCGCTGTGTGCTTTTAACGTTCCCGAGTTTCCAGAGTGTGTTCTGAGGCGGCTGATGCTGGGGTTTAGGACTGTTTAGAGGACTGGAGCAGCAAAACCTGAAGAAGACAAAGAAGAGAGTTTGAAAGTGCTGCTAAAGCGCTGCAAGAAAATGTTTTTATTACTTCACTTTCGTCTTTTTTTCTAGTTCAAATATATAAAGATTCTTAAATCAAAAACATTGTCTTGTTTTCAGATATAATGAGTAAAATTAAAGGTGATGAAATGATGAAAATCCTCTTCTGTACGCTGTTTGGACAGAACTGTGTGTAGTATAGTGTGGGATGCCACGGTTCTCAATATAATATTGAACTGTACAATACGTCCTCCACGGTTCAATACGGGCTTGTGAATTGCGGTTTCTTTACATAGTTTAAATAATGTATGTGCGTTTCATATCTCGCCGAATTGACTGTGTGTGCCTGTAAGTTTATGAGCTGAGATGAGGAAACTCCTCATCGTGAGTAAATATCCAATCACTATGCTCTAAAGTTAGGGGGCGCTCGACCATCATTCCACACTTTAACATGGCGAGCGGCGGTGAAGTGAGACTGAGGCAACAGTACCAGGAAGCGCCGGCGAAGTGAGGCAACAGTACGAGAAAGCTCCGGCGTCTTTTAAATCTGCGGTGTGAGGACATTTCGGTTTTGCCGGTAAGTATAATGCCATTAAAAGGAAAAACGGTGAACAAAAAATAACTGTGCGCAAACATTAGGGCTGCACGATACATCGTTTCAGCATCGAAATCGCGATGTGCGCATCAGCGATAGTCACATCGCAGGAGGTGCGATGCAAAGCAAAAAAAAAAATTATATATACATATATATATATATATATATTAGTGATGTAACGGTTTTGTAAATACCGTCATACCGCAATAGCAATATTTTTCGATATTACCGTAGTCGCATGACTCGATAAAACTATAGGTCTCCTGAGAAAATTTGCTCAGGCGAATGTAGCGAACGGAAGGTAGCGGACACTACAATTCCACAACAATTTGTCGCGCGCGTACTGAATAGCTGTGTTGTCGCACGCGTACTGAATAGCTGTGTTGTCGCGCGCGTACTGAATAGCTGTGTTGTCGCGCGCGTACTGAATAGCTGTGTTGTCGCGCGCGTACTGAATAGCTGTGTTGTCGCGCGCGTACTGAATAGCTGTGTTGTCGCGCGCGTACTGAATAGCTGTGTTGTCGCGCGCGTACTGAATAGCTGTGTTGTCGCGCGCGTACTGAATAGCTGTGTTGTCGCGCGCGTACTGAATAGCTGTGTTGTCGCGCGCGTACTGAATAGCCGTGTTGTCGCGCGCGTACTGAATAGCCGTGTTGTCGCGCGCGTACTGAATAGCCGTGTTGTCGCGCGCGTACTGAATAGCTGTGTTGTCGCGCGCGTACTGAATAGCTGTGTTGTCGCGTGTGTACTGAATAGCTGTGTTGTCGCGCGCGTTCTGATCAGCTGTGTTGTCGTGCGCTGTGTTGTCGTGTAAAGCGGGGAGGTGGGGGGGTTAAGCGCATACTCAAGAGCGGTGTTGTCGCGCACCTACTGAAGGGCGGGACAGAGGGTGTGTCGCGTCGCGGGGGCACTTTTGATCATTTTGGAAGGGCATTTTCAATCCAACACTAAAAAGGGCATGTGCACTGCACAGGTTGAGCCCTATGTGTGCACGTGCCTGCAAGTTGGGGAATACGACTAATAACAGTCATGGGGACTGCAGAAACACAGCACACTGTTCAGATTGATGCAGACATTGACTCGTACCGCAAAGAGACCCTCTATCTCACTCATGGTTTGTCCTCTCAAGTGAGGGAAAGACAATGCGCAGCGTTACCCACTGCTGTCAACCTGGGCCAAGTCATATCTCTCTGTCCCAGAAACCTCAGTCCCAAATGAGAGGGTTTTTTTCTGTTGCAGGGGACATTGTAAATACCCAGAGATACCAGCTTTTACCAGATTATATTTATATGATAATTTTCCTTTAAACCCATCTCTATCTAAGTGAGTGAGTGATTAAATGTTGAATGTGATGAGTTTTCAACAATACTAAATTGAAACTTAATTTTTTTACATGGTTTAATATTTTTTAGTTATTAAAATTGAAGTTCCTGTTTCAAAGCTTACAGATAGATGACTAATTTGTATGTCATTGACACTTTTGGCACTTTTTTTTTTTAAGTATTTCATTAGTTTTGTTTTTCCTGTAAATGATTACAAAAAAAATAACGTACCGTGCCATTCATACCGAGGTGTTATCGTACCGTGAAATTCTGATACCGTTACATCCCTAATATATATATATATATATATATTATGGGTGGAACCAGCGACCCA
>NC_141023.1:65867500-65957500 GCF_052040795.2 Danio rerio
GCAAGTTTGATCGAGGATGTAAAAGTGTTGGTCCTGGTTCAACATTTGTGGGGTTTGGAGCTGTATTGTTTCCCATATTAGCCATATTTACTACGTCGTTTACCCATACAGGTACACCTTATGTGTGTCAAACTAAACATACAACATTACTTCATAACACTAGCCATAATAAATCATGCAGAATGGGCTGTTAGTTGAAGTTTTATTAAGTTTAATTTCACATCTGTCACATACATAAAGCGTTCTCCTCATAAATGCAAAAATAAAATCGTTTTTGTTCTCCAACTCTCATCATTTCGATTTGTATCTTTTATTTTAGGTTGTCTGTTTTAATTTAGGCACATTCTACAGTATTATACTGTAAACTTGCATAGTATTTCATTGATTTATTAATATTTCTGATCCTTTAACACTGTGGTGATCTATTTTGAAAACTATAGTTTCAATATACTGTTATCATAAACAATCTCTGTGAATTTTCAAGTTTTTACTGCAAACACCACATCCATAACGCTGGAATTGCTCATATATTACTGTAAACAAATCAATTTGTAAACATGTTTACATTTGAATCCAATCTAAAGACATAAACAAAAGACAATCCCCATGGTGACCATATTGTGCGCCGAAAACACTAGTTTTTTGGTTGCCATAGCTGAGGTAAATTGATATTAGCCTCCGCTGTCATCAAAAACAATAAATAAACAAAGCTTCTCACGCTATCTTACTACATTACTAAGACAACAAACACTGTATATTAGCAAAACATTAGTTTATAAGTCTATTTTCTTTTAGAAAACTAAAAATAAAATTAAACAATAATTCAGTGAAGTGTGGCAAATCAAACATTAGCGCCTAACTACCGAGTTAAACAAACAAAACTACAACCGAGTTGTACAAATGTCTTGTTTTGGATATTAAATACACTATATTGGACTTTAATCAATCACATTTTACTTCTCAATGAATTAAGATGAACTCACCATTACATTAGCGTGAAGTATTCATTTTCAATGTCATAACAGCGGCTCCAGGATCACTCCTTAACAAACAACGAACTAACTCAAAAAGTCACCTTTACTCAACTTTTAACCGATAAAACACACTTCTCCATCAGTGTGAACTACCTTCACTCGAGCTCGAGGCTTTATTAAGTTGTTTTTTCACCAGCCCGCGTCGATAATCTCCAAACTGAGTGTTGGCGCTGATTTGCATGTGTGTTTTGAGAGCTCCAGCGGCGGCAGCGGGGAGAGCGGAGCGCAGAGCCGAGGATCGGACCTCCCACCGGGGGGAGGAGCAGCCCCGCCGCCCGCTCTGGAGCAGCTGCTGCACCGCTCTACCGCCCTCTGGGACCCGATGGAAAGAGTTGGATAAAACAAGATCATGCACTCACTGGCCACTTTATTAGGTACACCTTACTATTACCGGGCTGGTCCCCTTTTTTTGCTTTCAGAAATCCATGGCATAGATTCAACAAGGGAAATATTCCTCAGAGATTTTGCTCCATATTGACTTGATAGCATCTCGCAGTTGCTGCAGATTTGTCGGATGCACATCCATGATGTGAATCTCCCATTCCACCACATCCCAAAGGAGCTCAATTGGATTGAGATCTGGTGACTGTGGAGGCCATTTCAGCACAGTGAACTCATTGTCATGTTCAAGAAACCAGTCTGAGATGATTGAGCTTTATGACATGTTGTGTTATCCTGCTGGACGTAGCCATCAGAAGATGGAGGCCCTGTGCTCATAAAGGGATGGACATGGTCAGCAACAGTACTCAGGTTGGCTGTGGCAATGACACGATGCTCAATTGGTACTAATGGACCCAAAATATCCCCCACACCATTACACCACCAGCAGCAGCCTAAAACGTTGACACAACAGGACGGATCAATAGCAGGTGTCAAACGTTTTGACACTGATTCAAAATAACTTGGATTTGAAGAACATTATTTTCTTGTATTGAAATATATGGTGTATGCCAGTACTGGATTGTGGCTTGAAGGGCATCCGCTGTGTAAAACACATGCTGGAACAGTTGGCGGTTCATTCCGCTGTGGTGACCTCTGATAAATAAAGGGACTAAGCCAAAAGAAAGTGAATGAATGCATGAAATATATGGAGGCTAAAATATATGTTTAATTAACATTTAAAATTGGCGCCGCATTGGTGAAGTGGGTAGTGCTGTCGCCTCACAGCAAGGTCTCTGGCTCGAGTCTTGCTCGAGTCAGTAGGTGTTTCTGTTTGGAGTTTCTGCTCCGGTTTCCCCCACAGTCCAAACACATGTGGTACAGGTGAAGTGGGTAGGCTAAATTGTGTATGAGTGTGATTGAGTGTGTGTGTGGGTGTTTCCCAGAGATGGGTTGCAGCTGGAAGGGCATCTGCTGCATAAAAAATTAGCTGGATAAGTTAGCAGTTTATTCCGCTGTGGCGACCCCGAATTTTTAAAAGGACTAAGCCGAAAAGAAAATTAATGAATAATATTTCAAATTTCCAAAGATGTATTCCAAAAATAAATGTTTGCCAAATTTTTAAATTTATTTTATTTATTTTTACGCATTTATTTATTTTTTGCAATATATTTGAATATATTTTTAATATTATATTATATTATATATATTATATTATATATATTATATTATATTATATTATATTATATTATATTATATTATATTATATTATATTATATTATATTATATTATATATATTATATTATATTATATTATATTATATTATATATATTATATTATATTATATTATATTATATTATATTATATTATATTATATTATATTATATATTTTTATATATTTTACTGAACAAATTACAGAACAAATTATGCTACTTTTTGATGACTTTAGATGGTAAAATATTACAATCACAACCTTGCTGACATATATATATATATATATATATATATATATATATATATATATATATATATATATATATATATATATATATATATATATACATACATACATATACACACACTCAGATAAATAGTGATATTTATAAGGGGTCACAAAATTTTTTTATGAAATTTTTACTGAACTGTACCATAAAAATGTCCTAGTGACAGCAGTAAAGCAATGAAGACAAACAACTCTAAAATGTTCAATTAAACACTATCAATACCTATTTTTATCATTAAATCATCACGTCTAATTTGTCTAATTTATAATTTGCCTAATTTCAGTTGATAAAAATTGCATTTTGTGTTCGCCTCTGTGTTCTGTAATGGTTCATAGGGAAAGAGTCACAGTTAGAAAACATTAAAGTAGTTTATGGTTTAAAAAAAGTATGCCTATTTACCATAAATTAATGTAGCATTTGTTTCATGTGGGTGACAATTCAGTTGTGTTTAATATTTATTTTTGCTAAATAACTTTTTCTTAGCTCAGATCATTTGGTTTTGGCAGAGTTGTTTTAAATGTTATTCTTGAAAATGTTATCTCTGGTGCTCAGGTAAACGTCAGCGTGGTTTGAGAGATTCCTTTTGAAATGCTAAAGGAGACATGTGAAATAATTGGGAGTTTTTTCTCTGGAGAAAAATTACAGGAACCTTATTTGCTTCTCATCTCATCTCACTGCTGTCTCGTGGAAAGACAGACAATGTTAAACAGAACTTATTTGTTTTCTCTATATTTTTTTTTACTTATTTGCTCAGCTGTGAGTTTCTCGAATTCAACAGAGTGTAAAAATCTTAATGGTTCTGTGAGTCTCGTCTTTCAAATCTGAGCTTTATTTTGAGTTTTCTATTGGATCCGGATCAGGTGATTGGCCGGGCCATCTTGATTTTCTTTCTCTGAAAGCCTTTATTTCATTTTATTACACATAACTTCATTTGTAAACTAGTTTGTTTTGTTTTCTTTGCATATATTAATTTATTTGGTTGTCACCAACATCCTGAAACTATTTTACGCCAACTGCACATTTATAGATATGTTTTCAGCGAAAAATAGAAATATGTTTTTGTATACACATATATATATATATATATATATGTGTGTGTGTGTGTATTTATATATACATACATACATACATACATACATACATACATACATACATACATACACACACACACACACATATATATATATATATATATATATATATATATATATATATATATATATATATATATATATATATATATATACAAACATACATACATACATACATACATACACACACATATATATATATATGTATGTATGTATATATATGTATGTATGTATGTATGTATATATATATATATGAGGCTGGCTCGATTCACACACTCTTGCCACACAACTATGTTTAAAGCCCTTATAAAAGTGACTTGCATAATAGATCCGTTTTATTTAATGCACAATAAACCAGTGCTTGTTTGTTTATTGATTAACTGTATTTTTCAGTTAATTGTGAACAGGTATCTACTCGTCTCGACTGATACAAACATAGATTCAATATCCCTTCAAATGGAAAAACTGTGAAATGCAAACCCAGAATATTCATCGCTGAACTGATTTTTTCTTTCTTCTTTATGCTCTCCCGAACAGAAAATTTCTTCAGCTTGAGCTTTATTGAATTAATTTTGTGGTTTGTGGTGTGAAAGAGCATTTCTTTTACATTTATCAAAACCAGAAGTTTGTTTTATTTCATTTTTATTACAAAAAAGCAAGCCCGGCCCAGATGACAAAAGCACACAAACAACCTAACACATAACCTTCCATAAATAATAACTAAATTACACATTTTAAAAGAAGTAACACAAAACTGTGTGTGTATACATACATACATACATATATATATATATATATATATATATATATATATACACACTACCTGATCCAGTCTTGTCGTGGATCCCAGTTGTAAGAGCAGCACATAATAACTTGACTTCTAGTTGATGATGTGTAAAAGTGGCAGAAGATGGATTTCTCTGATGAATCATCTGTTGATCTGCATCCCAATCATCACAAATACTGCTGAAGACCTACTGGAACCAGCATGGACCAAGATTCTAACAGAAAACAGTCAAGTTTGGTGAAGGAGAACTCATGGTTTAGTGACACATTCAGTATGGGGGCGTGCGAGAGATCTGCAACATCAACAGCCTGAGGTATCAAGACATCTGTGCTGCCCAGTACATTACAAACCACAGCAGGGGGACAATTCTCCAGCAGGATAGCGCTCCTTCTCATACTTCAGCCTCCACATCTAAGCTCCTGAAAGCAAAGAAGGTCAAGCTGCTCCAGGATTGGCCAGCCCGGTCACCAGACATGAACATTATTGAGCATGTCTATGGTCAGATGAAGGAGGAGACATTGAAGATGAACCCAAAGACTCTTGATATACTGGACATTATTTCTGTTCAGTGATGAGACTTTTGTCGAAGGAATGTCAGATCTTACTGTCCTAATGAAATCAGTCAAAATCAAGGCATGATCATATTTTATTGTGATCAAATAAGCGTCATCTAGAGGCCTTTGTCTTTCATATAAGCCACTTCTGATACCAAATGATCAACTAGAAGTTAACTCATTATTTGCTGTTCCTAAAACTTGGATAGGCGACATGACAGCTGACATGTAGTGTGTATATATAGAACCTAAACTATAACTTTTAAAAGTAACTTCCCACTGCTCACTCTTAAAGAGACGCTCTTAAAAGGGATACACTAAAAATACCCAAACAGTTCTGGCTACTATTGACTAATTCTGTGTTAGAAGTGAATATTTTTTTATAACAAGCAAAAATGATCTGCCAATGGGATGAGCAAAATAATCTTGTATTTCCTTTTGACATCTGATTATTTTACATACACCATTGGCAGATTATTTAGCTTGTTTTAAGTGAAAAAAGCACTTAATTTTGACTCATTATTTCTTAAAATAAAGACAACATGTTTTGCTTATCTAGAAAAAGCTTCTTGTTAAGATTAAAAACAAGACAAACAAAGAAAGAAAGGCATTTTTTACAGTGCACATCATACATCCAAATAAATATTCTCACATTATTCTCAGACTTCTAGATATTAGCTAAACCAGATGATCTCAGTCTTAGAGAGTCAAATGTAGTTTGTCTAGGACAGAAGGTCCAAACTGTGAGGGAGCCGTAGGTGAAGACATGGAGGCGGATTGAATCCAAAAGCTGGAGGTTTATTAAACAAACAACTAGTATCAAACAATAGGCAGAATCGTGATCATGAACCAGGCAACGATAAGCAAACAAAGAGGCAGTCCAAAAAGGCAAACAAGGCAGAGTCCAAAATCCAAAAACAGTAGTCAAAAGAGCAGGCAAAAAGGTCATAACACAATGGCAGAAATAGCAGTAGGAAAAACGCTTAGTAGGCAGTGAAACTGGCAATACTTCGCAATGAATACACATAAGCAGTGTGCTTATATATGGTGGCTACCAGGAAGTACCACAGAGGAAGTACCCAGTCAATAATCGGGAGAGAGCTCCCTCTGGTGGGCGGATGAATGGTAAGCTGCCATATTCGTTACAGAATCCCCCCCTCTATGAACACCTCCTGGTGTTCTTCTCATAGGTCTACCCCTTGGACGTGGTGCAGGGCGATCTGGATGTCGTTGGTGAAATTCTTGTATCAGTGACGGATCCAGTATGTCCTTGGAGACCACCCAAGATCTTTCTTCAGGTCCATAGCCCTCCCAGTCCACCAGATATTGCAACTGGCCCCTTCTACGGCGGGAGTCCAGGATCTCATTCACTGAGTAAGCAGGTATGCCATCGATCTCCAAAGGTGGAGGAGGTTCAGGACTCAATGTGCCAGGAGATGCAGGGTGGACCGGTTTCAGGAGGGAGACATGAAATGAAGGAGATATGCGATAGTTAGCAGGAAGCTCCAAACGGTATGTCACTTCGTTAATTCGTTTAAGAATCTTAAAAGGTCCAACATACCTTGGAGTGAGCTTCCTGCATGGTAGACGTAAACGAAGATCACGGGTAGCAAGCCAGACCCTTTGGCCAGGTTGATAGTTGGGGTGTGGACGTCTCCTGCGATCTGCTTGAATCCGCTGAGCACGGATTGCTCTCTGAAGCCTCACATGAGCACTGTCCCACACCTGTTCGCTCCGCTTAATCCAGTCATCCACTGATGGTACCATTGAAGGCTCTCCTGACCATGGGAACATGGGAGGTTGGTAGCCTAATACACACTGAAAAGGGGTGAGACCTGTGGATGAGTGGGTGAGGGAATTCTGAGCATATTCTGCCCAGGGGAGGAATTCACTCCATTTATCCTGTTCTCTGCTACAGTAAGTTCTTAGGTAACGACCTATTTCTTGATTGACTCTTTCTACTTGACCATTTGACTCTGGATGGTAGCCTGAAGTTAGACTGACATTAATGTCCAGGTGTTTACAAAAGGCTCTCCACACCTTTGAAGTGAATTGGGGACCCCGGTCAGATACTATGTCCTCCGGGATTCCAAAGGTTCGGAAGACATGCTGAAAGAGTTCTATGGCTGTTTCCATGGCAGTGGGCAGTCCTTTCAATGGAATCAATCTGCATGCCTTTGAGAATCGGTCTACGATCACCAGAATAGTTGTGAAACCGTTGGATAATGGTAAGTCTGTAATAAAGTCAATAGACAGATGTGACCAGGGGCGGTGTGGAATGGGTAGAGGTTGTAGTAGACCGGTGGGTAGTTCACGAGGGGTCTTGGTTTGGGCACAAATGGCACAGGATTTAACAAAGTTGGTAATGTCCTTGTTCATGGAAGGCCACCAGAATGCATTCCTTACTAGAGTCGTGGTTCGATGAATTCCTGGGTGTCCTGAGCCTAGTGATGTATGCACCCACTGGAGAGTGCGGTTCCTGAGGGTTTGAGGAACATATTGACGGTTAGAGGGACATTCAGATGGAGTTGGTTCATTTTGTTGTGCTCGTTGTATTTCCTCCATGAGGTCCCAACTTATTTGAGCAATAACTACCGTGGATGGAAGGATAGGAACATTGGGTTGATGGGTTGAGCCAGTCTCATATCTGCGAGAGAGTGCATCTGCTTTGAGATTTTTACTGCCTGGTCGGTAAGTGACTGAAAAATTGAAGCGTGTAAAAAACAATGACCAACGGGCCTGCCTGGGATTAATTCTTTTGGCTCCCTTGATATACTCCAGATTTTTATGATCAGTAATAATCTGGAATGGGTGTACGGCCCCCTCGAGCCAGTGACGCCACTCTTCTAATGCTGCCTTCATTGAAAGAAGTTCTTTGTTACCCACATCGTAATTCTTTTCTGCTGCTGTCAGTTTTCGTGAGAAGAATGCGCATGGATGTAATTTGCCAGGACTGCCATGTCGTTGAGAGAGTATGGCCCCTATTCCACAGTCAGAAGCATCCACTTCTACAACAAAGGGTAGTTCGGGATCAGGATGTTTTAGTATGGGTGCTGTGGTAAAGCTAGTTTTAAGGTTTTCAAAAGCCCTGACAGCGGATGGATTCCACACAAGTTTACCGGGTTTACCTTTAAGAAGGGAAGTAAGGGGGGCGGCAATGGAACTATAGCTTCGAATGAACCGGCGATAAAAGTTGGCGAATCCAAGAAATCGTTGAAGTTCCTTTACTGTCTTAGGAAGAGGCCATTCTGTGACTGCTTGAATTTTAGATTGGTCCATCTCCACTCCGTTATGACTAACAATGTACCCCAGAAATGATGTTTTGTGGACATGGAACTCACATTTCTCAAGCTTGGCATAGAGTTGGTGAAGTTGTAAGCGTGTGAGGACTGTTTTGACATCCTTGATGTGTTGCTCCAGATTGGGAGAGTAGATTAGGATGTCATCAATATAGGTGATGACGCATTTATTCAATAGATCATGGAAAATCTCATTAATAAATGACTGGAATACAGCTGGTGAGTTAGCTAGTCCGTACGGCATAACAAGGTATTCATAGTGCCCCCTAGTGGTTAGGAAGGCGGTTTTCCACTCATCTCCTGCTCGGATTCGAATTAAATTATAAGCACTCCTGAGGTCAAGTTTGGAGTAGATATGAGCCTCTCTTAGTTGTTCCAAAGCAGACGGAACTAAGGGTAGTGGATACCTGTACTTAACTGTGACACTGTTTAGTCCCCGATAATCGATGCAAGGGCGTAGTCCACCATCCTTCTTTTCAACAAAGAAGAATCCAGCAGCCGCTGGTGATGTAGAAGGCCGGATATAACCAGATGCAAGAGCCTCTTCTATGTAATTTTCCATGGCTTGAGTCTCAGGGAGAGAGAGAGGGTACACTTTGCTCTTGGGAGGGGACATGTTAGGCAATAGTTCAATAGCACAGTCCCCAGGTCGATGAGGGGGAAGTTGCGTGGCCTTGGACTTGCTGAAGACATCTGCAAATTGGTGATAGACAGCAGGGAGGGTCGAGCATACTTCAGTTTCAGGGCTTTCAATGCTGGTGGAAAGGCAGGGAAATGACAACGTTTTTGTTAGGCAATTGTTAATACAGTAAGTTGACCATTGAGTGAGTTCACCATGGTTCCATGAAATGATAGGATCATGAACGGCCAACCAAGGATGGCCCAATATCATTTGGTACTTGCATGAAGGGACTACATAGAAGGTGATGGCTTCTTTGTGAAATAGTCCAATTTGGAGAGACACTGGTGCAGTGGTAGCAGTAATTCCAGAACCAATAGGGCCATTGTCTATTGTGGTTATGTTGATTACTGGGACACAGGGAGTTGTAGGAATCTTGAGTTTGTCCGTGAGTTCTTGATTGATGATGTTAACCACTGATCCAGAGTCTACTAATGCTGAAATACATTGAACAGCAGTATCAAATTCAATTCTGCATTCCAAAAGAAAATTTTGGCGATGGGAAATTTCAATGGTACTCACATGATATTGTGGAGCATGGCTCTTCTTGGTCTTGAGAGGGCATGCAGCATTTTGGTGATTTTCACCTCCACAATAGTAGCATAGATTCTCCCGCTGCCGTCGTTCCCTCTCGTTGGAGGAGATGCGGGTAGAGGCAATCTGCATGGGTTCTGGGGCATCATGACTTGTCATGGCAGGTTCAGATTTGATTTGTAAAACCCGGCGTGAGCGTGGAGTGTTGCGCATAAGATTGTCTATTTTAATGGCTAAAGTGATGAGCTCATTAAAAGACAGATCAACTGCTTTGCATGCTAATTCAGCTTGTAATTGTGCATTCAGTCCTCGTTTAAATACAGCCTTGAGAGCCACATCATTCCAACCGCTTTGTGCAGCTAGTGTTCGAAAGTCAATAGCATAATCTGCAGCAGTGCGGTTTCCCTGTTTAAGATCTAGTAATTGTTCAGAGATGTCTTGTCCTCCTTCAGGATAACCAAAAACTTCATTGAGTTGAGAAATAAAATGGTTAAACGAAGACTGTATACGTAAATCACTCTCCCAAACAGCTGAGGCCCAGTCTAAAGCTCGTCCGGTTAATAAGGACATCATTACAGCACATTTCTTAGTATCATGAGCATAGGTTTCCGGCTGACTAGTAAAAAAGACTTTACATTGACGAATGAAGCCACGACAAAGTTCTGGCGAACCATCAAATTTATCAGGTAATGCTAGTCTTACCGGTGAGCTTTGAGGAGCAGGGAGAGAATGGATGTACTGGGTGAGACGATCGTTGGCCTCCTTTAAATGCATCAACTGTTCCTGATACCCAGATAGCATTTCGCTTTGATAATTGAAAGCTGCTTGTAAATTAGAAACCTCCGCTGGATTGATGTTCGGCGAAGTATTCTGTGAGGGAGCCGTAGGTGAAGACATGGAGGCGGATTGAATCCAAAAGCTGGAGGTTTATTAAACAAACAACTAGTATCAAACAATAGGCAGAATCGTGATCATGAACCAGGCAACGATAAGCAAACAAAGAGGCAGTCCAAAAAGGCAAACAAGGCAGAGTCCAAAATCCAAAAACAGTAGTCAAAAGAGCAGGCAAAAAGGTCATAACACAATGGCAGAAATAGCAGTAGGAAAAACGCTTAGTAGGCAGTGAAACTGGCAATACTTCGCAATGAATACACATAAGCAGTGTGCTTATATATGGTGGCTACCAGGAAGTACCACAGAGGAAGTACCCAGTCAATAATCGGGAGAGAGCTCCCTCTGGTGGGCGGATGAATGGTAAGCTGCCATATTCGTTACACAAACTCGGTGCTGGAGAGTCCTGCATATTTTAATTAAACACACCTGAACAAGCTAATAAAGGTCTTACTAGGTATACTACAAACTTCCAGGCAGGTGTGTTGAAGGGAGTTGGAGCTAAACCCTGCAGGACACTGACCCTCCAGGAACGAGTTTGGACACCCCTGGTCTAGGAGTACATTGTTGTGTGCTGTAAAGTGCTTAGATACAGTTCAATCAGAACTAAAATCTTGC
The DNA here is from genome assembly GCF_052040795.2 of Danio rerio. Classification (NCBI taxonomy): domain Eukaryota; kingdom Metazoa; phylum Chordata; class Actinopteri; order Cypriniformes; family Danionidae; genus Danio; species Danio rerio. The sequence goes on from NC_141023.1 coordinate 65,878,871, forward strand.
CTAAATCTGTATTCAGTTGAGTATTTTCACAAGAAAAGTCTCGACACTGCAACATTCTGCCAATGGGGTATGCAAAATAATCTAGTTATTTGTTTTGACATAGGCCACAGGTGTAAAACTCCGTTCCAAAAGGGCCGCAGCTCTGCACAGTTTAGTTCCAACCCTAATTAAACACACCTGATCAAACTAATTGAGTCCTTCAGGCTTGTTTGAAACCTACAGGTAGGTGTGTTGGAGCAGGGTCGGAACTAAACTGTGCAGGGCTTCGGCCCTCCAGGAATTGAGTTTGACACCCCTGACATAGGCGGTTCATTACGCTGTGGCGACCCCAGATTAAAAAAGGGACTAAGCTGACAAGAAAATGAATGAATGAATGAATGTTTTGCCATAATGTTTTGCTTGTTTTAAGGAAAAACTCACTTAATTTTGATTCATTATTTCTTAAAACAAGACAACATTTGCTTCGTGATTTAAAAATCTTTGGATATTTAGACTAGAAACAAGACAAAATCTCTTTTTGTAGACATTTTGGATGAGAAGCCAAATTACAGGGCTTTTGTAAGCAGAGCTATCGTATGCAGTTTCATTGTTCAGCATTATTTGGCTCATTAGATAAATAGTCAGACTGAACCGGAGCGGTCCAAACATTGAACCCTGAGGAACTCAAGAGTAGTCTCCAGACTGAAAATCCTTCATATAACTGTTTGAGTTCAATTTTTTTTTGGGGGGGGTGGGGGGGGGGGGGGTTAGGGGGCTTTTTTTTATCTCAACCATGTCACTTCTAAAGCAGGGCTGTCCAAACTCTCTCCTGGATGGACCATGCAGTTGAAGTCTGAATCATTCGCCCTTCTGTGATTTTTTAATTGTCAAATATTTCCCAAATGATGTTTAACAGATTCAGGAGTTTTTCACAGTATTTCCTATAATATTTTTTCTTCTGGAGAAAGTCTTATTTGTTTTATTTCGGCTAGAATAAAAGCAGTTTTTAAATATTTTAAAGTCATTTTAAGCTCAATATTATTAGCCCCCTTAAGCGATATTAGTTTTGGATTGTCTCCAGAATAAACCACTGTTATACAATGACTTGCCTAACTAGCCTAACTTTACCCTAATTACCCTAGTTAAGCCTTTAAATGTTACTGTAAGCTGAATACTAGTACATATCTAGTCAAATATTATGTGCTGTTGTTTATTGACCCTTTGCTGAGATTTTGAGAGATTTTTTTGAGAGAAAAGCCTGTGACTGAAGTTAGTTGCAGTTTTTAAACCAATGTTAAAGCTTTTTACGTTCTTTCTTTTCATCTCATTTATTTTATTTCCTTATTAAGGTACTCCATTCATGTTTAGATTGTTTATTGTGTGTTTTCTGCATTAAATCAGTTTATTGTTCAACTCCCTCATCCTTCATTAAGCTATCCCTGTAAATATATTGTGGTACTTATAGTGCTCATCCAAATCTAAGGGTGCTACAATAGCTATCATATGTGGTTTTATTGTTCAGGATTATTAGACTCATTAGATGCATAGACAGACTGAACCGGAGCGGTCCAAACACCGAACCCTGAGGAACTCAAGAGTAGTCTCCAGACTCAAAATCCTTCATGTATTTCAGTTTAATTTTTTTGGGGCCTTTTTCCATCTCAATCATGTCACTTCTAAAGCAGGAGTGTCCAAACTCTGTCCTGGATGGACCATAAATGGACCTGTTTTAGGTACAGTTGAAATCAGAATTATTCACTCTCCTTTGAATTTTCTTTTTGAAGTATTTGCCAAATGATGCTGAACAGATTCAGGAATTTGTTCACAGAATTTCCTATAATATTTTTTCTTCTGAAGAAACCCATTTTAAGGTCAATATTATTAGCCCCCTTAAACAAAATTTTATTTCGATTGTCTCCAGAACAAACCACTGTTATACAATGACTTGCCTAATTACCCTAACTTTACCCTAATTTCCCTAGTTAAGCCTTTAAATGTCCCTTCAAGCTGAATACTAGCATCTTAAAGAATATCTAGTCTAATATTATGTGCTGTTGTTTAATGATTTTTTTTTTTTGCTGAGATTTTGAGAGATTTTTTGAGAGAAAAGCCTGTGACTGAAGTTAGTTGAAGTTTTTGAACCGATGTTAAAGCTTGTAAAATAGCAAATTTGTCACACTAACACTTGAACATGTTAGGTAGACCAGCAACATGAAGTTAAAGTTAAATAATTAGTTAAATAACATTTAAAACTCAACGCTTTGAGCTGAAACAAGTTGAGTTGACTCACATTTTTAAGGCACCATGTTAACTTTCGTTTCTAAGTTTATAGAGGCGGATTGGACACCCGCTGCTCTAAAAGATACACGAGAAGCCCAAAATCTTTAAATGAACAGATTAATGTAAAATACTTGTTTGGTATTTTAACATTTCGTAAGGCTCATTTCTTTGTTTCTCTCTGATACAGCCACAAAAGCTCTTGAGAATGCAGCGTCTTCCACAGATTTTTCTCCATCACCATGTCATGGTTGGCATAGAAGACCAGAGGCTTCTTCACCCTGTCATAATAATGGTCTGAGAAGTCTTTGTAATTGTCTGTGATGAAGCCATAAGCAGAAACCTGAGGGATAAACCAGTGTTCACATGTTTAAAACAGCTTAATAAAAGGATAGTTCAATCGAAAATTAAGATTATCTCTCCATTTATTCGTCCTGAAGTGTAAAATGTGGTAAGATTATTTGTCTTGTTGGACACAGAAGAAGATATTTTGAATAATGTTGAAAACTTGTAACGATTAGCTAGGTTTCCATCCCCATAAATGTAATGTAATGTGTATTTTTATAGCATAAACTTATGTAAAGATTTGTTTGGACATTAACGTCTGAATGCATAAGAAGAAAAACACAAACAGGTTTTGAATAAGTGAGTAAATTAATTATCAGTTTTGAGTGAACAATCCCTTTAAAAACATTAGAAAAGATTCATTAAAAATTAATGTATAATCATGTTTTATTGATAATACTAAACACTGACCTGGTCACAGGAGTGTAAAGCAGTCATCAGCATCATGGCACCGGTGCTGGGCATGTACAGGTCTTTGAAGAGAACGAGCCATGGTGATTTCAGAAACCTGTCAGTCAATGATAGCATAGCGTTTCATTACAGGAGAGAAACACTTTGTGTTTAGACTACATGTCTGGGAAATCTCCCTCACCTTTGAGTCACGTAATGAATGAAGCTGGGATGGATCATCTTCAACTGCCGTATTTCAGGATTGTATCCAAAAATCTGACTGGCCCTGGCATAATAATCAAATAAAATGAAATGTTAAACCCAAACTCTAAATCTGGCAGAAAGCCTTTAATTGGACGCAAAGTAATTTTTTGATTTAGGGGTGCATCGATAGGAATTTTGACCAATACCGATACCAATTTCGACTTAAAACTTTGACCAGTACCAATATTATTAGAATTAGGGGTGCACTGAATTTTTTTACCAATACAATACCACTTTGAACACAAAGCTTTGGCAAGTACCGATATTATTTGAATTAGTGGTGCACCGATAGGATTTTTACCAATACCGATCAACATAAAACTTTGGCCAATAGCAGTATTATTTGAATTAGACATCCCGATAAGATTTTTTTTACCAGTACCGATACTTATTTCAACATAAAGCTTTGGCCAATACCGATATTTTTGATTTAGGGGTGCACCAACAGGATTTCTTACCAATACAAATACCAATTTTGACAGAAAACTTTGTCCAATAGCGATATTATTTGAATTACGGATGCACTGATAGGATTTTTTACCAATACCAATACTAAAATCAACATAAAACTTTGGCCAATACCGATATTATTTGAATTAGAGAGCCCAATGAGATTTTTTACCAATACTGATACTTTGGCCTATATAGATATTGTTAAAATTAGAGGTGCACCAATATAATATTTTACCAATCAGTTGGATGTTTTACCAATACTGATTTCAACATAAAGCTTTGGCCAAAACCGATATTTTTGATTTAGGTGTGCACCGATAGGATTTCTTAACAATGCAGATATGAATTTTGACATAAAGCTTTGGCCAATACCGATAATTTTGATTTAGGGGTGCACCAATAGGAATTCTTACCAATACAGATAGTGATTTCAATAAAAAAAGCTTTGGCCAAAACCGATATTATTTGAATTAGAGAGCCCGATAAGATTTTTTACCAATAACGATACTAATTTCAACATAAAGCTTTGGCCAATATAGATATTGTTTAAATTAGTGGTTGATTTAGGGGTGACCCGATAGGATTTCCTACAAATACTGATTCTAAATTCGACATAAAGCTTTGGCCAATACTAACATTATTTGAATTAGGGGTGCACCAATAAAACTTTTTCCAATACCGATATCGATTTCAACATGAATCTTTGGCCAATACCGATATTTTTAATTTGGGGGTGCACCAATAGGATTTCTTACCAATAAGAATAGTGATTTCGACAAAGCTTTGGCCAATACCAATATTATTTGATTTAGGGGTGCACCAAAAGGATTTTTTTTTACCAATCAATTAATTGTTTTACCAATATTAATTTCCATTTAAAGCTTTGGCCAATACCGATATTTTTGACTTAGGGATGCACCAATAGGATTTCTTACCAATACAGATAACAAATTTCAACATAAAGCTTTGGGCAATACTGATATTAATTGAATTAAGAGTACACCAATAGGATTTTTTTACCAATACCGATACCGATTTCAACATAAAGTTTTGATACCAATATTAATTGAATTAGTGGTGCACTGCTAATATTCTTTACCAATACAGATACCAATACCAATATCAACATAAAGCTTTGGCCAATACCAATATTATTTGAGTTAGATGTGCATTATTTGATATTTATTTATTGTTTACAAAATAATATCTAGAGAAATAAGTCTTTAAAATAACAGAAAAAGTACTGGGAGTTTATTACAAGGTTTTTGTATCATCATATACAACACCAACCCTGATAATCTACTGTATCACTTTAAACTGTAAGAAATGTTCATAAAAGTCATCTTTCCATCTTTTCAAGAATAAAAGTTGTTGGAGGAAAGATCAATGTCCCATAAAGCAATTCAAAAAGCAGAAATAAATGGGGGAAATAAAAACACAAATCACAAAATATGGAAAACTGCAAATTTACAGATCTTTTTAAACAGTTTATTACGTTGCTCAGTATATAGGAATTTCCTATTAGCCATGTTATAATCTCTAATAACAACTGCCTAGGTTAACCCCCACTTAACGTGATAAAATAATGAGTCTAATTTGTTGTAAGTTGGACTAATCAAAGTGTCTAGTTGTGTGATTATGTTCAATTATTTTTCAGTTCTTCCCTGTTGTCATTCCAGTGTCAGGCATATAATAATAAAAATTATTATTATAATTACAAGAAATACACCCCACCCTGGAATGTTAATAAACTGCTTTACATGGGACGACTTTCATTTATAATCTGAGTATGTTATCAGTGATCGTTTCGCTTTTTTTTATTTATTATTTTAATGAAGCTTGGTTGATTGATTTCTAATTTCATCGCCAATCTTAGCCAATCATATTCTTCTTTTTTTAAATGAATGAATATTTACTGTAAAAAAAAATACAAAATATCTTCATGGAGCATTACCTTTACTTAATATTTGAAGGTTTTTGCCCAAACAAATTAACCCAAACAATGTATATTTGTCAATTGCCAAAAAAATATACCTGTCCAACATCAGCGCCTTTGTGCTTCAGGCTCACAAATACCAAAAATGCCACTCATTTCCAGGATAGCAGGAATATAGCGCCGCCTGCTGCTTACTATGCATACTGCATTCACTTCACATTCAGTCAATCAATGAAATAACCATAAACTAAATAACTACACCCACCTGCTGTCTTTATCCACCCCAGAGAGCACAGGCACACCCCGGGCAGCAGCTGCAAGCATCACATAGTCTCGTGCTTCTGCTGGGATGAAAATATAAGAGATGCCCTGCAGGTGGAAACACAAACACGACACTGCAATTCAGCCACGGACCAGCAGAGGGCAGTAATTGAACCTGAAAACTTCTGATAAACTCAGCATTAAGGTCTAGAAGGGATACGGCTGCGGATACTAAATATCATAATGACACTCTACAGTAATTGTTAATATTTGTACATTACTGTAAGGGGTAGATATAGGGTTTGGATAGGGGTAAACGTTAATAAAATACAATTAAATGTGTAATTAAATAAATACTATGAATAATATTTGTCGTAATTACTGTTTTACATTACTCTGATGGTTGGATTTACTGCTGGGGTAGGGGTAGTCGTTAATAAAATACAATTTAATGGGTAATTTAATAAATAATATGAATAACACTCAGCATAATAGTTTTACATTACTGTGAGGGTCGGGTGAGGATAGATGTTGATTAAATACGATTTAGAGTGTAGTTTAATAAATAATATCAATATACTGAAAAAAACAGCTTAAACCAGCCTACGCTGGTTGGCTGGTTTTAGCTGGTCAACCAGGCTGGTATTAGAGGGGTTTTGGCCATTTCCAGGCTGGTCTTAGCTGGTCAGGCTGGAAAATAACCAGCTAAAACCAGCTTGACCAGCTTGGTTTAAGCTAGACATAGCTGGTTTTGGCTGGGTTCATAGCCTGGTTAGGCTGGTCAAGCATCTCCCATCCTAACAAGCTAAGACCAGGTTGGAAATGGCTGGAAACCAGCCTGGAAGTGGCCAAAACCCCTCTAAAACCAGTCTGGTCGACCAGCTAAAACCAGCCAACCAGCCTAGGCTGGTTTAAGCTGGATTTTTACGTCACTGAGGTTTATCCCTACTAAAAAAACAGCTGTTGACCAGCCTGGTTTTGGAGGGGTTTGGGCCACTTCCAGGCTGGTTTCCAGCCATTTCCAACCGGGTCTTAGCTGATCAGGATGGGAGATGCTTGACCAGCCTAGCAAGGCTATGAACCCAGCCAAAACCAGCTATGTCCAGCTTAAACCGGCTGGTCAAGCTGGTTTTAGCTGGTTATTTTCCAGCCTGACCAGCTAAGACCAGGTTGGAAATGGCTGGAAATCAGCCTGGAAGTGGCCAAAACCCCTCTAAAACCAGGCTGGTCAACCAGCTAAAACCAGCCAACCAGCCTAGGCTGGTTTACGCAGTTCTTTCAGTTGGGTAGGGTGTGTATACATTAATAAAATACAATTAATTTAATTAATATTTATATATTTATACATTTATATAATTTATAAATATATATTTAATTAATTAACATAAATAGTACTCGGTATAATTATTGTTTTTACATAACTGTGAGCGTTAGGGTAAGGGTAGAACGTTAATAAAATACGATGAATAGATGACTTAATGAAAAATATGAATAATTCTCGTTAACTGTCGGCCGCAGCTGTATCCCTTTTAGCAGCAACCGCTAAACTCTCAACGCATTACCGGGTCACGTGGCACACTGACGAAGCCGTCCTGCTGATAAGCGATGAATGAGTTTTTGACGGAGTTGGTGGTGAAGCCGTAAAAAGACGTCTTTGAGCCAACATCACGCTCAAAACCTTTGATTACCGCACCGTTTACCCTGAAAACAGACCTGAGTATTAGTGGCAATACTTTAGAACTTCAAAATTTTACATTAAATTCAACTCTGTATTTAAAAACAATGTCCCTGCTGAAAAAAACAGCTTAAACCAGCCAAGGCTGGTTGGCTGGTTTTAGCTGGTCGACCAGGCTGGTTTTAGAGGGGTTTTGGCCATTTCCAGGCTGGTTTCCAGCCATTTCCAGCCTGGTCTTAGCTGGTCAGGCTGGGAGATGACCAGCTAAAACCAGCTTGACCAACCTAGCCAGGCTGGGAGCCCAGCCAAAACCAGCTATGTCCAGCTTAAACCAGGCTGGTCAAGCTGGATTTAGCTGGTCATTTTCCAGCCTGACCAGCTAAGACCAGGCTGGAAATGGCTGGAAACCAGCCTGGAAACCCCTCTAAAACCAGCCTGGTCAACCAGCCAACCAGCCTAGACTGGTTTAAGCTGGATTTTTTAGCAGGGCAGCAAGCACTATATAGTGTTTTAAAGTATGCACACTGTGGTTAACACTTTGTTAATGAACAGCATACTGTAGTATTAACTATAGTGAACAGATAAACTAATAAATTAATTTTACTACAATAAACTGTGGTGAATATATTCGGCCACTTTATTAGGTACAGGAACAAGACGGCCCTTAACAGAGCACCTCTGAGCCCATACTCGCAGAGCACCCTCAACAGAATGCCAAGAGGGACACTTGTCAAATGCCTTCTCTTAGCCCACAAAACACACGAGGACTGGTTGGGCTCCATGAACCCCCGAGCACCCTGGTGAGGGTATAAAGCTGCTGGTCCAGTGTACCACGGCTTGGATGAAAACCTGGAGCTAGGACATTAAAGTGACGTTGAATTTTAGTTAGGTAATTACACAACACAAAACCATTAGAAAACAAAGGTCTTGTGATGTTAGACTTTGACGTTTAATGGATGCCATATGCTGAAATGATGTTGGCTTTTTAGTTAGTTAATGGAACAGCCTAAAACCAACCAAATATCAATGTTGGCTGACGTCGGTAGTAGGCTAGATGTCAGCTGACGTCAGTATTAGACAACAAATTGATGTTAAATTTTGGTCACCTGACCTCGCAACCAAAATAGAACTAAAGATCAACGTCATACGAGGTTGTGTGCGTGCTGTCAAGCGACAGGTCACTCAAAAACAAAAATTCTCATTCTCAGGCGGTTCCAAACCGAGTGTTTTTCTTCTGTTGAACACAAAGGTAGATACACTGAAGAATGCTGGAAAAAGCAGCCATTGACGTCTACAGTAGGAACAACAACTACTCTGGAAGTTGATCTGCTGTTTTCTCCTGCATTCTTCAGCATGTCTTCCTTTGTGTTCAACAGAAGAAAGAAACTCAATCAGGTCTTAATCAAGTTTAGAATGAGGAAATGAAGACAGAGTTTTCTGTTTTGGGTGAACTTGGGTGAACTTTAATAGTGGGTGGAAAGAGTGATGCATCTCAGCTGAACACATAATTGGTGGAACGGTTGCAACATAAAGCAACACTCTGTTGCAATATGTGCACTACTAAACGGTCTTGTGTTGCACCGATAAATATAGTTTAAATGTAACTGCATTCCAACTAGAGCTGTGGTTAAAAAAAGCTAAAGTTTTTGCTAGTTCTTAACAGCAGACGGCGCTCTAGGCTAGTTTTTAACAGCAGATGGCGCTCTAGGTTAGTTTTTTACAGCAGATGGTGCTCTAGGCTAGTTTTTAACAGCAGATGGCGCTCTAGGCTAGTTTTTAACAGCAGACGGAGCTCTAGGATAGTTTTTAACAGCAGATGGCGCTCTAGGCTAGTTTTTAACAGCAGACGGAGCTCTAGGCTAGTTTTTAACAGCAGATGGTGCTCTAGGCTAGTTTTTAACAGCAGACAGAGCTCTAGGATAGTTTTTAACAGCAGATGGCGCTCTAGGCTAGTTTTTACCAGCAGATGGTGCTCTAGGTTAGTTTTTAAAAGCAGAAAGAGCTCTAGGCTAGTTTTGAACAGCAAACGGCGTTCTAGGCTACTTTTTGTTTTACATTAGATGGCACTCTAGGCCAGTTTTTTATGGCAGACGTAGGCTTGTTTTTAACAGCAGACAGTGCTCTAGGCTAGTTTCTAATAGCAGATAGCGCTCTAGGCTAATTTTAAACAGCAGATTGTGCTCTAGGCTACAGTTTGTAATCAGCAGATGCCGCTCTAGGCTAATTTTTAACAACAGTTGGTGCTCTAGGCTAGTTTATAAGAGCAGATGGTGCTCTAGGCTAGTTTTTAACAGTAGACAGTGCTGTAGGCTAGTTTTGAACAGCAAACAGTGCTCTAATTTAGTTTTTAACAGCTGATGGTGCTCTAGGCTAGTTTTTAACAACAGATAGTGCTCGCTCTAGGCTAGTTTTTAACAGAAGATGTTGCCCGCTTTAGGCTAGTTTATGACAGCAGATGGCGCTCTAGGCTAGTTTTAAAGCAGATGGTGCTCTAGGCTAGTTTTAAAGCAGATGGTGCTCTAGGCTAGTTTTTAACAGCAGATAGTGCTCTAGGCTAGTTTATGACAGCAGATGGCGCTCTAGGCTAGTTTTAAAGCAGATGGTGCTCTAGGCTAGTTTATAACAGCAGATGGTGCTCTAGGCTAGTTTATAACAGCAGATAGTGCTCTAGGCTAGTTTATAACAGCAGATGGCGCTCTAGGCTAGTTTTAAAGCAGATGGTGCTCTAGACTAGTTTATAACAGCAGATGGCGCTCTAGGCTAGTTTTAAAGCAGATGGTGCTCGCTCTAGGCTGGTTTTTAACAGCAAATGGTGCTCTAGGCAAGTTTTTAATAGCAGACGGCCCTCTGCTAGGCTAGTTTATAACAGCAGATGGCGCTCTAGGCTAATTTTAAAGCAGATGGTGCTCTAGACTAGTTTATAACAGCAGATGGCGCTCTAGGCTAGTTTTAAAGCAGATGGTGCTCGCTCTAGGCTTGTTTTTAACAGCAAATGGTGCTCTAGGCAAGTTTTTAATAGCAGACGGCCCTCTGCTAGGCTAGTTTTAACAGCAGATGGCGCTCTAAGCAAGTTTTTAACAGCAGATGGCGCACTGGGCTAGTTTTTAAAAGCAGGCGGCGCTCTAGGCTAGTTTTTAACAGCAGATTGTGCTCGCTCTAGGCTAGTTTTTAACAGCAGATGGCGCTCTAGGCTAGTTTATAACAGCAGATGCACTCTTGATTTATCACGATTTATCTTGAGCTCAAGTTTTCTCAAAGGATGTTCACCACCTCAAATACTTTTCAAGCAAATTGAAATCATTTATATTTGCGTAGACGATTCAATTGAGGTGAATCTCGCGATTTCACAGCAAATGCTTTACTTATGTTAACGCATTTGCATAGACTTTGTGTGTAATTTACTGAATACTGTTGGTTTAATCAATCTGGCAACCTGTCTGTGCATTAATCTAAGGTGCAGATGCCAAATAAATAAATAAACAACATTCAATATTTTGAATTTGAACCGCAATACTCAATTGAACCACTAGGATTAATCCTACACACTCCACATTTAATACCATGCATAAACAGGGCCTAAAAGGAACTACATTTTTTAAAACAGATTGATTTCTTTCACAGTTGCACAAACCTGAAGACATAATCGTGACCGTCTATGGCTTTTCCCTGTCCGGATCCATTCAGTATTCCACCATTTCCCACCACAGCACAGCGAACGCATGCATCTGCTGATTTCCGCTCAAACACACGACCATTGTCCGGATGTGTAAGCAGATCAAGAGTATTGCCGATTACTGTGGTAAAGGAGCAAACAATGAGACATTGATTTGTCGTTTTATTGTTCAGGATAATTTCCTTGTTTGATGCGTTACTAAGCATTTACTTGCAAAAGACTGGTTCTTCCAGCCGTAAGGCAAGTATTCACTCTGGAGCTGCTTCCATTGCGAAAGACCAAACGAATCTCGCCACTGCATGATGGGAACCAAGAAGCTAAACTGTTTCCTTAGACTCTCCGTCTTGTTTATGATGTGTCTCAATGAGCAGGCTGGCACTGGCTAAAAACAAAAGAGGAAGACATATTGTTTGAGTTTACTTTAGCTGTTTTAGGCCATGTTTAGAGCAATATTTCCCTCTTTAAAAGATAAATAGCCTCATTTTATTGTTCCTCTAGAGTTTAACAGTTTAGTTTTACCATTTTTGAATCCATTCAGCTAATCTCAGTCTACTTTTAGCTTAGCTTAGCATAGATTATTGAATCGGATTAGACCATTAGCACCTCGCTCAAAAATTTAAGAGAATTTTGATCATTTTCCTATTTAAAGCTTCTCTTTTGTAGTTATATCGTGTACTAAGGCTGACGAGAAATTAAAAGTTGCTATATTCTAGGCTGATATGGAGAGCAACTGTACTTTTGTTGATTGTTACGCCAGAATAAGAGCATAGTTAATAGCCATATCAGCCAATTAAATAGCAACTCTTCATTTTCTGTCAGTCTAAGCATACAATATAACTACAGATAAGTAATTTTTTTTTGTAACAGAGTACATACAGGAATCAGAGAGTGAAATTTAATACATTTCAAGACATTTTTAAGACTTAATTCATACGTTTTAAAACATTTGGGTTTCAACCGTTAACATTGGCCACTTTTTAACTTACAGTATATTTACTAAATACTAATTATAAGAAACTAATCCTAAACTAAAACATTATAGTAGTATAGTAAACAAAGCAACGTGTTGTAAAATCTAGCAGGATTTTACCGATTTCATAAACTACCTAGCATTCCACTATTCATAGATCATAGATATATACATTAGATGTCACCTGGCCTATTGTTGTCTATTTGAAGATAATGCGTCAATAGCGCCGCCATCTTAGTACAGGGTAGCACTCCTTTGAAATGAATGCGGGACCAAGGTACAGTGGAGGACTGTGGCAATCCAAAGCCAGAGATATACACATATACACATATATCTATGATCGGGAGTTTTCCTGGATTTTAGTATGTAATTTTTTTTTTTCTAATTACGAAAATTATAATTTTACATCACTTTTCTACATTGATGGATCAGTGACCGCACGGGCATTCCTAACAAAAAGCTTGTGTTTGTGTGTACAGAAATGTACTATTCACCCTCCCTGTTAAATTTAGTCTAATCATGTCCTGAAACACAGCTCCTCTCCTGCTTTCACCTCTCATACTGACGGAGGGAGCGACTCGTTTGTGAATGAATCCCCCGAACGACTCTTTCACTAACGTTAGCCGACAATAATACAAGTTTCCGGCAGCGCAGCATCTCGTTGTCATATTTCTTTTGCATTGTTTGCTGATTTTATTCAACAAAACTAGCATAAGCCGAGTGTTTAGTGTGAGTTGGAGCTTCTTTGCCTTATGGTGAATGCAGTAAGTGACTGTTATCATCAATAACGTTACCTGATTAGCACAAAAGTTCAGAACATACAAAAACAGAAAAAAACTTAATCTTACCTATGAAATGTTCTGCCTTTGTGCTTTGTTTTCTTTGTTTGCTCGTTACTACACCTGTAGACAGCGCTAAAGTCCCGCATCTTCACGTAATAACACTGTCTTGACTAGTGCGCTTGAATCACATTTGTCCTGGGAGCACTGTACCAATGTGGCGGCGCTATTGACGCATGCTCAGGGTCCCTATGCGATATCCAGTGTATATATCTATGTTTATAGATTAAGTGCTAGCATACAACTATACATTGTATAATCAAAAATCTTACAATATTTAATATCAACTTTTAATACTTTTTAAGCCCCGCCGACACCCTGTGTAAATGATCAAAACTCTCTTTAAAATTTTGAGATAGATGCTAATGGTCCAATCTGATTCAAAGACTTATGCTAAGCTAAGCTAAATTTGGCCAAACCCGCAAATTAATAATAATAATAATAATTTCTTACAGTTATATAGCGCTTTTCTGGGCACTCAAAGCGCTTTACACAATCGTGGGGAATCTCCTCATCCACCACCAGTGTGGAGCATCCACCAGGATGACGCGACGGCAGCTATTTTGCGCCAGACCGCACACCACACACCAGCAGATTGGTGGAGATGAGACAGAGTGATGTAGCCAATTATGATATGGAGATGATTTGGAGGCCATGATGGACAGAGGCCAGTGGGCAGATTTGGCCAGGATGCCAGGGTTAAACCCCTACTCTTTTTCGAAGGACATCCTGGGAGTTTTTAACGATTATGGAGAGTCGGGACCTCAGTTTAACGTCTCATCCGAAAAATGGTGCTCACTGAGTATATAGAGTCCCCGTCACTATACTGGGGCATTAGGACCCACACAGAACGCAGGTTTGGTGCCCCCTGCTGGCCTCACTAACACCACTTCCGGCAGCAACCTAGCTTTCCCATGTGGTCTCCCATCCAGGTACTGACCTTCGCTTCAGTGGGCGACCATGTGAGAGTTGCAGAGAGCTAGCTGCCGGCAAATTGGCTGAATAGATTAAAATATAGTAAAACTCACCTGTTTAATGCTAGGGAAGCTGTAGAAGTGAGCTTATTTACAAAGCTAAAGTGGAGTGTTCATTTAAGCACATAGATGTTTCGGTTTACCGTCTCTTCTGCTGAATCCATTACAATCCAGGTTTCTTTATTCTCCTTTTTAATCCTGCAAAAAACAGAACATAAAGAACGTCTGTTTCATTGAAAATATTTGCGTTTACATTGAAAAACATTAGAAAAGTAGAGCGTTGGAGAGAAAAAAAAGGCGTTGAGTGAACAGTTGCAGTGTAATAAGAGTGTGCTGGTAAGAAATGAACATCCCAGTGAAACTTGTGATAAATACTTCATAATTCAAGTCCAAAAAATGCTGGATTCGGCACACAGGAATAGGTTTAAAATAGCGCAGCGCATATTATGACATGTTATTATGAGCGTGATGCAATAACAGACCTATTAGAAATGGGAAAACAATATGTTATGATACATGAAGACACATCATATAACTCAGGATAGTCTGGATAAAGCCACAATGGGCACCTCCTCCGCTATTAAATATCAAAAAGTAAAACAGTTGTCATGGAAACTTTCTGCTATAAACAGAAGCTTGCAATGGTTGTCCCACTTCCGAGCTCTTCAGATCAGTCCACTGCTGTGGAACTAACAGTGATGAGCAGCGCTGCTTGAGAAAGTTGAAGACACGGTGTCTAAAAAGCACGAGATGCGAGGGTAACGGTCAAACGTGTCCATAAAGCATGTATTTACATTGTAAAACATTCAATGAAATTTTAATATGATTATAATATACAGTTTAAGAAACGAACGAACATTTCAGTGAAACTTGTGATAAATACTTTTTAATTCAAGTCCTAAAAATGCTGGACTCTGCATTCAGGAATGGGTTTAAAAAAAGCGCAGCTCATGTTATGACGTGGTATTATGAGCGTGATGTAATAACAGACCCATTAGAAATGGGAAAACAATATGTTTTGATTAGTACATGAAAACACATCATATAACTACACTGCTGTTATCTAACGATAAGTAAAACAGTTGTCATGGAAACTTTCCACTATAAACAGAAGCTAGCGATGGTTGTCCCACTTCCAAGCTCTTCTGATTGGTCCACTGCTGTGGAACTAACAGTGATGAGCAGCGCTGCTTGAGAAAGTTAAAGATCTTTTGCCTTGACACAGTATCTAAAAATGCGAGACGTGACCGTAGCGGTCAAACACGTCCATCAAGCGCGTGTTTAAATTGAAAAACAATAGAAAAGTAGAACGTTGGAGAGGAAAAACGCATTGTGTAAACCACCCCTTATGATCGTGAATGCAATTTAATAAGAGCGTGCTAGTACACGAATGATTATTTCAGTGAAAGATATCTGGACAAAGTTACAATGGTCGCCACCTCCGCTGTTATATAACGATAAATAAAACCAACCCAAGCTCATTCTGAAAACGTAGCCCCGCGGACGTTTCCGGAGACCGCGTTTTACGTGGCCGGAGGTACGTATAGCTGCATTTGTTTTTTTCGAGCGAACGCTACGGGGAGCCGGCTGTGACGGCTCACCTCCATGTGGAGGGCTTTCCTGCCGCAACCAGTTTGTTCGCTTAGCTTGCAGTGTTACGTAGAGGTCGGAGGAGGAGGAGCCGGCCGCGGCGACAACCAGGTTCGAGTCCGGCGAAGAGCGGTTCCAGAAATAAGGTAAAATGAATAACAAAATCCAAAAAATAAAAGCGAACGAGTATGTAACGGGGCGAGAATGCGGCGAAATCCGAAAACGCGGTCAAAGTCAGAGGAGGGCTTTTGCTTTTCTTTATTGGACGGCTTTTGTGAATCGTCGCTTTGGTTTAGGGAAGGGGGAGGAGGAGAGTGGCTAGGTCGGCTTTTGAGCGACCGTCTATCCGACTGACGGAATGAATGACTGAACGATCGACCGGGCGGCTGGCCAATCGTTCAGTAATTCATTCTGTCTGTCAGATAGATGGTCGTTCAACAGCAGCCTCTGGCACAGCTAGGGCACGAACGGCGCGCGCTCCCGAGAGGCGTCCAAGACGCGAAAAAGCGCAGCACATCGGCCTCTCGCGGATTCACGAAAACAAAAACTGCACAAATACGTACCTCCCGGTACGTATTTCGCGGCCTCCAGAAACGTCCGCGGGGCTACGTTTCCACAATGAGCCTGAGTTGAATAAAACAGTTGTCATGGTAACATTCTACTATAAACAGAAGCTCACAATAGTTGTCCCACCTCCGAGCTCTTCTGATTGGTCCACTGCCCAGGAACAAACAGTGATAAGAAGCGCTGCTTGTGAAAGTTAAAGATCTTTTATTTTGACACGGCGTCTAATAAGCACGAGACGCGAGTGTAACTGTGAAACACGTCCACCTAGCGCGTGTACTAAACAATAAAGAAAAGTAGCCCATCGGAGAGAAACGACCCCTTATGATTATAATATGCAGTGTAATAAGAGACTGCTGGTAACGAATGAACATTTCAGTGAAAATTGTGATAAATACTTTTTCAAGAGTTCACACTTAGCTGATGATTGATAGTAAAGCTAGTTTGGCGTGCTGTCCCGGGAGAGAGCCCTGAGCTTATAAGATCCTCGAGCCCTGGGCTCCCTCCCGTTGCAAGGCGAGAGGGGAGTTTGAGCTCTGGGAGATCTCGATAACTCCCCTCTTGGTTGTTGTAGCTAAGTGTTGGATATGTATGCTGAAAGGTGTACTCAGAGTTTAGCTAATGTATTTGGATTAATTGTTAGAGTGCTTGTTTTTGAACTGTGCGAGGAAACCGGAGAACCCGGGGAAAACCAACGCGACCACGGGGAGAACGAGCAAACTCCGCACAGAAATGCCGTCTGGTTTGGAAAGGAATTAAACCAGGGGCATTCTTGCTGTGAGGCAACAGCGCTAATCGCTGGCCACCGTGACGCCCGTTTGAAAGGAGGGAAAGTAGGGTTGAGTGGGGGGGGGGTTTCTTCAAGACGAAGATATTGAGATGAGAATAGTCTGGTTATTTATAGTGAGTTAAGGATCGTCTGATAGGATAATCAGTCATTAGCTAAAGTTGAAACAGCTGTGAACAATCATAAGCACGTGATCCTCTCGAACTTTGTTTATGAATAAACTTCACATAATTTCAGTCCTGAAAACGCCCATTAGAAATTAGGAAAACAAAATAACAAATTAATAAATAAATAAAAGGCAGTCGGATTTAATGGGTGATCTAAAAATGTCAACAATGTGAGAACGTTCGTCGAGTACAAAGAAGAACCTCCTAAAGACATTCCAGCAGCATTTTTCTGAATCAGCATTACAGGAATGTTTTTTCAATAATGCTGACGTTTACACAACTTTCAAAGAACTCTACTGAATGTTCTGGAAACGTTCCCTGTCAGCTGAGGTTTCTCTGATGAACATAACTTGCAAATAATGTCCTGAGGACTTTTCTGTCCCTTCAAAGTAGGTATGTGTGCCTGCAACTTAAAATAAGCTCACGTAAATATAAGACCTGGCAGTTTGCTTTTGAGTTTCAGTTTCAGTAAACACATCAGTAATTACCTTACTAATGTACTATAGTAAAGGGGGAATAATGTACTTTAATTTACATTACTGTAATAAAGTTCTTTTACTTTATTTCCTTTTGATTATGTGGAGAAAAGGAAAGGACAGTACTTCTAGTCATGTGCATTTTATTTATAGCACCATTAAAGAAAGATCTCTGTCAATCATCTTATCAAAGGGGAATTCCTCCACATTTCCTGGTAATAATGATGAGTCATTTAAACTGAACAATGAAGTGTTGTAATAAGATAGTCTGTAAAGAAGATGATATTATATTGTTTTTATTATTATTATTGTCTATTGTTAAAGAAAAGCAAGGAAGTTTGGTATCGGTAGCTTTGCACATGTACTTTAATTTTAATATGAATTTAAATTTGCTTAAACTTCTTTTTCAGGAGATCCGATTCAAGTTTATAGTCGCAACCAGGTTTCTGTGAGTCATTCATTTTTTTCAACCACTGACTTCCAAAAAAGGAATATTTCACAGAATGTTTGAAACCGGTAACCATTGACTTCCATAGTAGGACTACTTTGAAGAATGTTGGAAACCGGTAACCATTGACTTCCATAGTAGGACTACTTTGAAGAATGTTGAAAACCAGTAACCATTTACTTCTATAGTAGGACTACTTTGAAGAATGTTGGAAACCGGTAACCATTGACTTCCATAGTAGGACTACTTTGAAGAATGTTGA
This sequence comes from Danio rerio, assembly GCF_052040795.2. NCBI lineage: Eukaryota > Metazoa > Chordata > Actinopteri > Cypriniformes > Danionidae > Danio > Danio rerio. The sequence continues at coordinate 65,897,201 of NC_141023.1, forward strand.
AAACCGGTAACCATTTACTTCTATAGTAGGACTACTTTGAAGAATGTTGGAAACCGGTAACCAATGACTTATATAGTAGGACTACTTTGAAGAATGTTGGAAACCGGTAACCATTGACTTCTATAGTAGGACTATTTTAAAGAATGTTGGAAACCGGTAACTATTGACTTCCATAGTAGGACTACTTTGAAGAATGTTGGAAACCGGTAACCATTGACTTCCATAGAAGGACTACTTTGAAGAATGTTGGAAACCGGTAACCATTGACTTCCATAGTTGGACTATTTTGAAGAATGTTAAAAACCGGTAACCATTGACCTCCATAGTAGGACTATTTTAAAGAATGTTGGAAACCGGTAACCATTGACTTCCATAGTAGGACTATTTAAAAAATGTTGGAAACCGGTAACCATTGACTTCCATAGTAGGACTATTTAAAAAAATGTTGGAAACCGGTAAACATTGACTTCCATAGTAGGACTATTTTGAAGAATGTTGGAAACCGGTAACCATTGACTTCCATAGTAGGACTATTTTGAAGAATGTTAAAAACCGGTAACCATTGACCTCCATAGTAGGACTATTTTAAAGAATGTTGGAAACCGGTAACCATTGACTTCCATAGTAGGACTATTTAAAAAAATGTTGGAAACCGGTAACCATTGACTTCCATAGTAGGACTATTTTGAAGAATGTTGGAAACCGGTAACCATTGACTTCCGTAGTAGGACTATTTAAAAAAATGTTGGAAACCGGTAACCATTGACTTCCATAGTAGGACTATTTTGAAGAATGTTAAAAACCGGTAACCATTGACTTCCATGGTAGGACTATTTAAAAAAATGTTGGAAACCGGTAACCATTGACTTCCATAGTAGGACTATTTAAAAAAAATGTTGGAAACCGGTAACCATTGACTTCCATAGTAGGACTATTTAAAAAAAATGTTGGAAACCGGTAACCATTGACTTCCATAGTAGGACTATTTTGAAGAATGTTGGAAACCGGTAACCATTGACTTCCATAGTAGGACTATTTTGAAGAATGTTGGAAACCGGTAACCATTGACTTCAATAGACTCCAGCAACTTTTAACCATGAAAAATTGTAAAAAGTGACTTTTATTGTCAGTTGCTATAGTTTGCAGTGCTATATTGTCTGGGCTGGTGTTGTATATTATGCTCTAAAAACCCTGTAATAAGCTGCAGCACATTTCCTGTTATTCTACACACTTTTTTTTCTCTAGATATTGTACATTATATTACTTCAAACTACTAAAAACATCACTAAAAGTCACTTTGTTAAACTGTAGAGTTGAATATTCAACATTAAAAGTCGATAGAGCAGAGACCAACATCCCATAATGCAATTCACAACTGTAAATAATCCCTAAACACACAACACCTGTTCATTTTTTACCGTGTATTTACATCCAACACTAGCTACAACCATACTCTTTTTAACATCAGCATGCTTATTTATTTGTTGGCTGTTTTTCTTTAATTAATACAATCAGATGAACAAACGTCAAAGAAGCTGCAGAGTTTTGACGGATTTATCATTGCACTGAAATCAGGAATGGATTTCAGGTTCAGAGGAATGACAGTCATGAGGATGTGAATTCACTGCTGTGTTTTCCTGCTTGTTTCACCAGTTCACATTCACAGATAATTAGCTGAACAGAATGTGCGTATCTGGCGTGCTGTCCGGGGAGAGGGCTCTGAGCTCGGGAAGACACCCTAACTCGTGTGATTCCCCTTATCAGGATAAAGAGAGATTGGGTCCGAGCGCAGTGTCTAGCCCGGCTCCAGAATGCTCCCCCCTCAGATTTAAAGAGGTATTAAATAGTGTGGAGTCGGGGGGGTGGAGGGATGCTAGGGTCAAGAGAAAACAGAGGTGTGACGTGTTTGACTATTTATAGGGGTTTGGTCTTGAGCTGATTGGATAACAGAATGATTGTCTGTGATGAATTAGCCTCGTTGCTCCTCCCGAAATTTGTTTATACAGCATCACTTTGATTGGACACGGAAGCAAACCTGTCAGAAAGCTTATTTACATAAAGCACAGTCATGTACGTCATGGTGTCCACAGAATTTGCTTGAGTCCAGCATATCCGATGAGCATTAAACAAAGCTGGATCAACTGAACAAAGCCGTGTTTTTATTTCCGCCTGACATTGTGTTTTATTTTGCGTCTGCCTATAAGAATGTGGCTCAGTGGTTAGGACTGTGGCCTCACAGCAAGAAGGTCGCTGGTTCAAGTCCCGGCTGAGCCAGTTGGCATTTCTGTGTTGAGTTTGCATGTTCTCCCTGTGTTGGTGTGGGTTTCCTCTGAGTGCTCCAGTTTCCCTCATAGTCCTCATGCGCTATAGGGGAACTGATGAACTAAATTGGCTGTAGTGAATGAGTGTGTATGAGTGTTTCCCAGAACTGGGTTGAGTTTGGAAGGGCATCCAATCTGCTGCGTAAAACATATGCTGGAATAGTTGGCAGTTCATTCCACTGTGGAGACTTCAAATTTATAAGGGACTGAGCTGAAGAAAAATGAATGAATGAATGTACGAATCGTTTTTATTTTATTGATGGTCATATATATATATATATATATATGTTTAAACTTTTATCATGCATCGTTCAGGGTTGCCTTTCCGAAAACCATTGTTAGTCAGCTAAGGTCACAAGCTGTGTTGTTACAAACATAGCTTGTTGATTTGAAGTTTCCCATATCCGTAGTTTCATTAAACATTCACAAACTGCATTGCAAACTTGTGCACTTGCAACTACACCTCTGGAGCTGTAGTTAAGAATAGTTTCTGGCTGTGTTCTATTGTCAGCTATCCCCCCTATGCCCTATCCCTATCCCCTATGGCTCTCAAGCCAAATGTAGCTCATGACTTAAAATACATGGCTCTCCAGCGGTCTTCCTTCAATAATATTTTAACATTTCAAAATATATCCATCACTAGAAATCAGTTTACTATCGAAAATACAGATACAATTCCCTTATGATTGTAATTTTATGCAGCAAAATGAATAAAAACTCAATGTACAATAAAAGGACTTTTCCACCAATGTGCGTTTGTGTCAAAGTGGATAAACTTTAATTGTGACACCAATAAAGGGCGAACAGCTCCTAACTTAGGGCCCTATCATACACCCGGTGCAGTGTGGTGCAAGAAGCGGCGCAATAGTCTTTTGGTAGTTTCATCTTGGCGCAAGAGTGGTTTTGAGGCATTGCGCTGCGCTGTTTAAATAGCAAATGCATTAGCGCTCATTTGTGCGCTCATAGGCGTTCTGGTCTAGAAAGGAAGGCGTTCTGAGGCGCACTGCTGGCGTGTTGCTATTCTGAGAAACTATAATAGATTTTTCATTAGACCAAAACAAACCAGTGCAGAGTTGCGCCTCGATTATGCACTGCTTAATACACACAAGAGAGCAATAGGCAAATATCTTTACATATGAAAACATTTAAATATTAAGGATATATATAGGATATAATAAGAATAGATATAGGATATAAATATAAAGGATTAAAATATTACAAAACATATTATTTTCTAGCCTACATAAATATGAAAAATCACTGCTTTTATGTCTTCTTCATCTCGGGAGGCTTTTTCAGTTCATTAAGAACAATTTGCTTCTGTATAATGTTATTATTATTAGCAGTATTATTTATTATATCCATATTTATATTTGTTTTATTAAAAACAAGCTTAGATTTGTCCACCTGTCAGGTTTTAGACCATATGGGGCATGGCAGGTGTATTTGGAAATAAGTCAGGTTTTTGAGCACATTTCGTTATTATTGTTCATTTATTTGTTTGCTGGAAATTAGAACTGAATTTAGAAATAGTTTTGAAACAAATCTTTGTGCTTAACAAATGAAATTATTTATTTATAGGCTAATTGATGTCTGTGTGTAAAGGTTTCCCTATCCAAGAGTGAAAGTGAAAGTAGATCCATTATCTCTCATTCTCACACAGTAGATGCTCTGTTTAACAGTGTTCTGTTAAAAAACTGTGAACTGTTTGCTTGTGAAATGCTCATTTTTTTCCACTTAGACTTACTTTGTGTCCTGTAAATAGCGAATGCTATATATAGCTTAATAGCTATATATATAAACATAATAGCTTATGGCGTGACGCAGCTGGGTCTTAAATGTAATGGGAGATGAGACTCTGATTGGTTTATTCTCAAAACACACCTATAACTCATTAAGAAAATAAACTCAACCATTTTAGACCATGCGCCTTGGCGCAAAGCGAATTTTCCCGTCCGTAAATGAGCAAAAATGCGTCCTGACACGCCCTGAAAGCGGTTGCGCCCTGCGTTTTGCGCTTTGCGCATGGACCGTCAAAATAGAGCCCTTAAAGTCAAACAACATTCATGAGGGATGATGGCGAAAATAAAAATGTTATAAATTACTCTTTCTTCATGTTCTCCCTATGTTCGCATGGGTTTCCTCCGGGTGCTCCGGTTTCCCCCACAGTCCAGTTGTCCACAGTTCAGTCAAGAAAATGAATGAATAAAAGAATTCATGGACTTGCTCAATATGTGATGAGCAAGTTTAACATGTGACATAAGTTAAGGTTTTGTTTAAACCTGTATTATTTATAGTAATATTATAAATAATACGATGGTGTCAGTATTAATAGTCTAATTCTTTTTAGGAATTTATAGTAATACAGTAGCAAATGCATTTTTAAAGAGGCATTTTGAGAGTTGAAGTCAGAATTATTCGCCCCCATAGAATATTTTTTCCTTCTTAAATATTTCTCAAATGATGTTTAACAGAGCAAGGAAATTTTCACAGTATGTCTGATAATATTTTTTCTCCTGGAGAAAGTCTTATTTGTTTTATTTAGGCTAGAATAAAAGCAGTTTAAAAACACCATTTTAAGGTCAATATTATAGGGCCCTTAAGCTATTTTTTTTTTTCGTTAATCTACAGAACAAACCATCATTATACAGTAACTTGCCTAACCTGCCTAGTAACCCTAATTAACCTATTAAGCCTTTAAATGTCACTCTAAGCTGTATAGAAGTGCCTTGAAAAATATGTAGTCTAATATTATCATCATGACAAAGAGAAAATAAATCAGATATTAGAGATGAGTTATTAAAACTATTATGCTTAGAAATGTGCTGAAAACATCTTCTCTCCGTTAAGCAGAAATTGTGAAAAAATAAACAGGGGGGCGAATAATTCTGACTTCAGCTGTATATATATCCAAGTCTTTAAAAAATGCATTTGCTAAAAAAAAATCTGAGATGGCTCTTTGCTGAAAAAAGGTTTCCGAGCCCTGCTTTAGAACATTCTAACATTTAAACTTGAAATTATAAAAAAAAAAAAAAAAACAGAATTAAAGTCTTGACTCTGCGGTGTAATTTACTTTCAAAGCATTTTTACAGTTCAGTTTTAGCGATCTTCACATTGACAATTGCATTCCCTTCATAGTGCACTCAATGTCATTTTGAACACAGCCGTGGCTCATTACGAAAGCTTTAGGTGACCTATTATTTAAAGCAGAATGTTATGTTACGTCTCCTAAGCTTGTAAAAACATGTTGAAGTCAGAATTATTAGCCCCTCACACCTGTGTAGAACAAATGTTGAAAAGAAATGAAGTGCTATAATGAGTTTAAAAGAGTGTTTGTCTTGTTTCTAATCCAAAAATCTAAAAATTCTTAAATCAAGAAGCTTTTTCTAGACAAGTACAATATATTGTCTTGTTTTCAGAAATTGTCAAAATTATTATTTTTTTTTCTTTAAACAAGCAAAATAACCTGCCAACAAGATTTTTAATTTGAAATAAATTTATCTCACCTCACTGACAGATTATTTTGCTTTTTTTAAAGAAAAAAATCCCTTCATTTTGACTTATTTTTTCTGAAAACAAGACAAAATCTTGTACGTGTCTAGAAAATGCTTCTTGATTTATGAGTTTTTAATTATTTGGACTAGAAACAGTTGCAGTGCAGTTTTGTTTGTCATATAAACAAGTTTTTAAATAGCTGTTGTTGTTTTTTTCAGTACTAAACTACACTACTGTACCAGTCATAGACGAAACCACTTTAGCATGAGTAAATAGTAACCTTAAGCAATCGTTCACCCAAAACCTACTATTACAGTAACTCCCCCTTAAGTGTTTTCAGACCTGTTTTGAGTTTCTTTCTTCTCTTCAACACAAAACAGCTTGTTTAAAGAATGTTGATAATCACCGAGATCTGCACACTTTCATTTTCAAAAGATACATTTTTGTGGTATTTAGGTTTATTAATGGATTATTTAGTTAATAATATGGTGTAAAAGTTTCCCAGGGATGGGTTGCAGCTGGAAGGGCATCCGCTGCTTAAAACCATGCTGGATAAGTTGGCGGTTCATTCCGCTGTGGCGCCCCAGATTAATTAAGGGACTAAGCCGGAAAGAATGAATGAATGAATGGTGCAAAAGTGAAGCATTTATGCAAAAATCACTTTTACCTGAGGTTTAAACACAGTTGTGTTTCAGCAGTGTGTGAATATATTCAGCCTCTAATAGTAAAAATGTATTAATTGCATTTGTTATAATCAGAAAGCCACAACACAGTACTGAGAAACACCCATACACACTCACATTTACACACACACTCATAAACTACAGCCAATTTAGTTCATCAGTTCCCCTATAGCGCATGTGTTTGGACTGTGGGGGAAACCGAAGCACCCGGAGGAAACCCACGCCAACAAGGGGAGAACATGCAAACTCCACACAGAAATGTCAACTGGCTCTGCCGATACTCAAACCAGCAACTTCTTGCTGTGAGGCGAAAGGTGAGGTGAACCGTGCCACCCTTATTACCAGGTTCTCAGAATAAATTGATTGGCTGTGTCTTGTTTTTGCAAGACAATTGATAGCACTCTACTGGAAAGTGCATCCATTGACCACCGTTAGAAGGATTATTGCACTGGAATGAATTACCTACAGTATAAGTATCACAACCACCAGCAGTCTAATCCTGGCAGATCACTAAAGAACTACAAATGATATATGGACTACAAGTTTCAGTCATGCACCTCTTACTCGCACCTGTTCCTCATTTAGCAGATTACACACACTCACGACTGGGAGATGCTCATGAACTGATTACAAGGACTATTTATACAATACACATACATCAGTGCTGAGTCTTGTTTTTTTAATTGTGAATATGACAGCGTGTTTTCCTCAACCCAAGCTCATTCTGGAAACGTAGCCCCGCGGACGTTTCTGGAGACCACGATTTACGTGGCTGGAAGTACGTAAAGGCCGCGTTTGGTTTTTTTCGAGCGAACGTTGCGGGCCGGTGTGGCGCCGCTCCGCCACTCCTCTTCGCGCTCGCCGGCCGATGGCTCGCCTCCGAGTGGAGAGCTTTCCCGATGCAATCAGTTTGTCCGCTTAGCTCACAGCGTTGCGTCGGCGGAGCAGAGGCCCTGGAGGAGGAGCCGGCCGCGGTGGACGACGACCGGGATCGAGTCCGGGGAACAGCAGGTTCCAGAAATCAGGTAAGACGAAAAATAAGGGCGAGAACGCGGCGGGATCCGAAAACGCGGTCGAAATCTAAGACAAGGGCTTTTGCTTTTTTTTTTCGATCCGGCGGCTTTTCGCGTGAGAATGGTGCGGGCGCGAACGCCGCGCGCTCCCGAGAGGCGCCCGAGACGCGAAAAAGCGCGCACAGCGGCCTCTCGCGGATCCGCGAAAACAAAAAACGCTCGAATACGTACCTCCCGGGACGTAAATCGCGGTCTGCAGAAACGTTCGCGGGGCTACGTTTCCACAATGAGCCCGGGTTGGTTTTTCTTGTCTTGCCGTGTTTAAACCCTCGCTGTGTTGGATTGTTTATTCCCGTCTTCTGACCTCTCGCCTATTTTTTGACTATGACTCTGGATTCTCTGTATGTACCTGATTGCCCCTGTGTTGACCGTTGCTTGCCTGACTATTCTTAATAAATCCTACATTTGTATCCGCACTCCGTTGTTAGTGTCCACTTCACATTACAATAAGGGGAAAACTGAAGGACTACCATACAATTTGGGATCTATTTATACAGTTTATGGAATAAACCCAAACACTGTCACAAGCAACTAATACCTCTTACTCTACTGACGGATTGATATGTGTATTTTTGTGTGTGGAAAATCCTGACTAGTCTTCAGTTCCTGCTGCTGAAACACATCCCCACAGCATGATGCTGGCACCACCATGCTGCACTGTAGAGATGCTATTAGCGTGGTGATGAGCGCTGCCTGGTTTTCTCCAAACGTAACGCCTGACGTTCACTCCAAAGAGTTCAACTTGAGTCTCATCAGAGCAGAGAGTTTAGTTTCTGATGGTCTGAGAGTCCTTCAGATGCCTTTTGGCAAATCTCAGGCGGGGAGTGTCTTCCGTCTGGCCACTCTACCATACAGATGCCTGATTGGTGGATTGCTGCACAGATGGTTGTCCTTCTGTAAGGTTCTCCTCTCTCCACTGAAGAACGCTGGAGCTCAGACAGAGTGACCATCGGGTTACTGATCACCTACCTGACTAAAACTCTTCTCCCCGATCACTCAGCTTAGATGGCCGGCCAGCTCTAGGAAGAGTTCTGGTGATTCAAACATCTTCCACTTACGGATGATGGAGGCCGCTGTGCTCATTAGAGCTTTCAGAGCAGCAGAAATGTTCCTGTAACCTTCCCCAGCCTTCTGCCTCGAGACAATCCTGTCTCTGAGGTCTACAGACGATTCCTTTGTCTTCATGCTTGGTTTGTGCTTTGACATGCACTGTCAACCCTGGGTCCTTATGTAGACAGGTGTAGCCTTTTCAGATCATGTCCAATCAGCTGAATTGAGCACAGGTGAACTCCAATAAAGCTGCCGAAACATCTCCAGGATGATCAGCGGAAACAGAATATAGCTGAGCTCAGTTTAGAGCTTTACCAAACGCTGTGAACACTGATGTACATGTGATTTATCAGCTTTTTATTTTAAATTTTATTGTCATTATGGGGGATTGTGTGTAGAATGTTGAGGAAATTTAATCCATTTTGGAATAAGACTATGATAAAAACGTGGAAAAAGTCAAGCGCTATCAACACTTTCCGGAGTAACAACATATCAACCTGTTAAATTGAATTTGGATGCTTTGGGGAAGGGAGGGGGGAAGTTCAAATGTAAAAAATGTCATTTATGATCAAGTTTTTGTGCCTTTTTTACAATAAAAATTTTATTTTTTAAAAAAAGTATGATGTTTGTACAAATTATCCATTATAAATAGCCACAGAAATGTTACGAATGGCTATATTATTATAACACGACACTCATTACTAGAGTATAAATGGTGCAAAATAATAGTCGGCTTTGAATCACATCTATAAAAACTGCAATTAAACAATTTACTTCCTCAATTACTCGCACGCGCACACACCTTCATGAGTTTTTTCTTCTGCTGAAAACAAATGACTATATACTGGAGAATGTGGTAAACCAGACTTCCAGAGCAGGAAAAGCAAATAAATACTATTGATGTCAGTGGTTAGAAACATTCCTCAGTATATATTTATTTGCGCTCAACAGGAGAAAAAAAAATAACTTAAACAGGTTTGATGATGAGGAAATGATGACAGAATTAACATCGTTTGAGTAAACTACCCTATTAATTACTGTCATACAGTTCGTTGCAAGTTTAGAACTAATCACAAAACTAGTTTAATGTCAAATGTGCCCTCATTTTCATTTTAGTATACATCAGGAGCATCTTCTCGCCATGTGACGGCATGTGTGTTCAGATTTATTTCCCAAAATTACTTTGTGGTAACATTTAGTACAAATTCCCACTATTCACTAGTGGTTTATTACTGTTATTAAGATATCGGCTGTATAACTTATACTTATTTTCTGCATGATCACATCATCCATCCCTAATCCTCATGTATACCCATGTACTACCTTGATTTTAATTAATAAGCAATAAATTAGGGGTTTCGTGACGCAACAGTCATAGGTATGGTTTGTAAATAGCGAAATACCGATGTAGCCTACCAATTCTCACTATTAACTTAATACAGTTATTAAGATATTGGCTGTTTCATTTGTACTTATTTTCTCCATGATCACATTTTACATGCCTAATACTACCTTAATAATTTTAATAAGCAGTAAATTAAGAGTTTATTGACGCAAAAGGCACAGTTAATAGTTGTAATGGCGATAATGTAAATATCGAAATACCGATGTGCCAATTCTCACTATTAAATATTGACTTATTGCTGTTATTAAGATATTGGCTGTTTAATTTGTACTTATTTTCTCCACGTTCACATTAGACATCCCTAATACTACCTTAAAAATCATTAATAAGCAGTAAATTAAGAGTTTAATGATGCAAAAGGCACAGTTAATAGTTTGTAAATAGCGAGATACCAATGTAGCCTACCAATTCTCACTATTGAATAGTGGTTTATTACAGTTATTAAGATATTGGCTGTTTAATTTGTACTTATTTTCTGCACAATTACATTTTACATCCCTAATACTACCTGAATAATCATTAATAAGCAGTAAATTAACGCAAGTTTAATTGACGCAAAAGTCATAGTTAATAGTTGTAATGGCGATAATGTAAATATCGAAATACCGATGTGCCAATTCTCACTATTAAATATTGACTTATTGCTGTTATTAAGATATTGGCGTTTTAATTTATACTTATTTTCTCCACAATTACATTTTACATCCCTAATACTACCTTAATAATCATTAATAAGCAGTAAATTAAGAGTTTATTGACGCAAAAGGCAGAGCTAATAGTTTGTGAATAGCGAGATACCAATGTAGCCTACCAATTCTCACTATTAAATAGTTGTTTATTACAGTTATTAAGATATTGGCTGTTTAATTTGTACTTATTTTCTGCACAATTACATTTTACATCCCTAATACTACCTTAATAATCATTAATAAGCAGTAAATTAAGAGTTTAATGATGCAAAAGTCATAGTTAAAAGTTGTAATGGCGATAATGCAAACATTGAGTAACCGATGTACCAATTCTCACTGTTAAATAGCGACTTATTACCGTTATTAAGATAATGGCTGTTTAATTTGTACTTAATTTCTGCATGATCACATTCTACATCCCTAATCCTGATGTACACCCAACTACTACCTTAATAATCATTAATAAGCAGTATATTAGGAGTTTATTGACGCAAAAGTTATAGTTAATGGTTTGTAAATAGCGAGATACCGATGTAGCCTACCAATTCTCAATATTAACTAGTGGCTTACTACTGTTTTTAAGATATCGGCTGTTTAATGTGTATATTTTCTGCATGATCACATTCTACATCCCTAATCCTGATGTACCCTGCTAAAAAATCCAGCTTAAACCAGCCTAGGCTGGTTGGCTGGTTTTAGCTGGTTGACCAGCCTGGTTTTAGAGGGGTTTTGGCCATTTTCAGGCTGGTTTCCAGCCATTTCCAGCCTGGTCTTAGCTGGTCAGGCTGGAAAATGACCAGCCAAATCCAGCTAAAACCAGCTTGACCAGCCTGGTTTAAGCTGGATATAGCTGGTTTTGGCTGGACTCCCAGCTTGGCTAGGCTGGTCAAGCTGGTTTTAGCTGGCCATCTCCCAGCCTGACCAGCTAAGACCAGGCTGGAAATGGCTGGAAACCAGCCTGGAAGTGGCCAAAACCCCTCTAAAACCTGCCTGGTCGACCAGCTAAAACCAGCCAACCAGCCTAGGCTGGTATAGGCTGGATTTTTTGGCAGGGACACCCAACTACTACCTTAATAATCATTAATAAGCAGTATATTAGGAGTTTATTGACGCAAAAGTTATAGTTAATGGTTTGTAAATAGCGAGATATCGATGTAGCCTACCAATTCTCACTATTAACTAGTGACTTAATACTGTTTTTAAGATATCGGCTGTTTAATGTGTATATTTTCTGCACAATTACATTATACATCCCTAATCCTCATGTACACTCAACTACTACCTTATTAATCAATAATAAGCAGCAAACTAAAAGTTTATTGATGCAAAATACAAAGTTAATGGTTTGTAAATAGCGAGATACTGATGTAGAGTACCAATTCTCACTATTAAATAGTGACTTATTGCTGTTATTAAGAAATTGGCTGTTTAATTGTATACTTAAATTCTGCATGATCACATTATACATCCCTAATCCTGATGTACACCCAACTACTACCTTAATAATCATTAAAAAGCAGTATATTAGGAGTTTATTGACGCAAAAGTTATAGTTAAAGGTTTGTAAATAGTGAGATACCGATGTAGCCTACCAATTCTCACTATTAACTACACTGTAAAAACGCCAACTTTCAAAAAGTCCTCTGAACAAAGATTAATAAGTTAACTGAATTTAAATATTTTCATTTGAAATGCTGACAAATAATAGTTAGTTTGTTCAACAAATATGGTGCTTCAATGTGAAAAACTTAAAATATTTCGTTGAACTAATACAAAATTCTTAGTTTTGCGTTGATGCGTGCCCTTCTTGTTGGCGCATGCGCCTTAAAAGCTTCTGGCGCATGCGCAATTTACTTCCATAGCTCACTGCAGGGGGTACCTGTCACGTGCGCGCGACAAAACGAACCATCTTTCTTTCTGCGGAGCTACGTGTCAATCGTTTTCATAATCGATTGTATATAATTGTATACATGTTTTTGTGCGATGTGCTACCCATCTGACTGCCCGATCTATTTTACCAGTGTATTAATGATGTGAGAGACCGTGATATAGCGGTTAAGAGTAGTGGTGGGCAAAGCGAGGCTTCGTGAAACACTGAAACAGTCGAAGCAAATGTGTCGAAGCTTCGAAACGTTTCGAAACCTCACTCTACAGTGACATTTAGTGGTCATTTTTTATATATATTGCACTGAAACAGCTTCAGCAAAGAACGATTGAACAAATTGAGGGATTAAACCCCACTTTGTGAAAGTGGAATCCTTCAAGTAACATAGTACAGTGGTTAAGGTGACAGACATCCATGTAGGAGTAGTAGGTTTCGAAGCCAGTCAGTAGCAGTTGTTTTAAAATGCTTTAATACCAGTTGGTAATGCTTTGCTCTTGTATCGTTTTGTTTCAACATTGGTCAGATATCCGAATAAACAATTTGTGAATAAATATGTCTTGTTTTTGTCTTAGAACAGGGTTGTTGCTAGATCAAAAACGGTGGCCTGAAGTTATCAAGAATTATTTATATTATTCATTAAATTTCCCATTTATTGTATTTTATTAATGTCTACCCAAACCCTAAACCCAACCATACTGTAAAAATATTTATTATTGTTTTACAGTGTTACAAAAATGATGCTAAATTGATGGCGTAACTGTAGCTGTATCCTATTTAGGCTACACAAAACAGAAACATGATTAAAATACATAAAACCTTGATTTCGAAGTCGGGATTCGAACCCAAAACATCATGCTAAGCATAGAATCAATAAGCAAACCCACAGTGCTCTAAGCCATTTGAGACAGAGATAATTTGGAGACCTTGGCAGTCAAATTAGGATTCACCAGGTCTCGAAACGTTTCTAAGCTGATCGATGCTTTGAATCGCTTTAGTCACGTGACTAGGTGTTTCGAAACACTTTAGTCACGTGACTTGGGTGCTTCGGATCATGCTTCGGTGCAGTGATTCGAAACACTTGCGCTTCGGGATCTCGACACTGTCAAAACATCAGTTTCACGTCAGCCATCCCTAGTTAAGAGCAGGCCAACGACGTTTCTGCTAAATCATAGGTATGTATGTCTTTTTTTGTTGTCATCTAACGTTATATTATTTGATATGTTGGCTTTGATGTGCGCGTGTATCCTAATACGGAACTATTTGTTATAATTTAGCCGTGAGTTACTTGTTTCGTGCACTTGGTTTTGGCTATTTACATCAATAAAAGTTTAGAGTGAATGTATTTGAAACAAATAGCGATTTCAATCGAGTCATTTGCTTTAATAACTCACGATTAATACAATGAGTATCATATAACACACCAGATCAGGTATCCAAGTCAAATATAACATTATGTCCTGTTTATCTAGATTGCTGTCAGCATTGCGCACATCATAACCTTTTTTCCCTTCGAACCAGAGCCAGTCGAACAAACGGTGACGTGTTTAACTGTGTAATTTGTGTGAAAATCGTGTGATTTTCATGTAATTCATTGCTTGATTTGTTAGCTCGACTAAATGTCTATCATATTCAGACCAACTTGCTTTAACAGTCAGCTAGCTTTTATTTACATAAAAAATATAAAGGGCTAAATATATATTTTTCTTTCTTTTTGCTCAAAAGGACTGAAATATTGACAATGACATAATTCAATGCAAGATTTCCTTGAGGAGGTGAGACTTGTTATCATCAGTGAAATTTGACGGTCATTCACCAGCAGATGCAAGAAACCTTTTCTCTTTGCCCAAAAGAAGTTGTTGAGATTTAGCCAGGAAGAAATTAGAGAGAGATAACCTGGACTTTAAGGAAGAGGTAAGTCACTATATTGCAATTGCTTTGGTTTCATTCAAGGTAGTAATGATAATGCTAAAAATAACAAACAACATTATTATTATAGGTAATTCAAAATACATCTGTATTCAGCATTTGAACATTTAAATATTTACATTTACATATATATATATATATATATATATATATATATATATATATATATATATATATATATTATGTGTAAAAATTAATATGTATGTTTTTTTTGTATATTGTAGATCTGCACAGAGTTTTCTCAGATCTGTAATGTAGATCTCCTGAGACAGTTAATCGAGTGACTTGATAAATATACAGCACCTCTCCTGAAACTCTACAGAAAAGAAGGGATTCAATGGGTCCAGAGATGGATACAACTTTAAACAAGATGGATGAGCAGGTACTCATTAAGATTTTTTTTTTCTTATACACCCGTCTGATGTTTTTAACATGTGCAACATATTTTGTCCTGTCAAGAATTTCATGCTCAGGTAATACAGTCTAATAAAACGTAATTGCAACAATTTAATTGTCCAGCCCTTTTGCATTAATTTTAATTGTGTCAAGTTGTGTTTTGATTGTGAGATGGAAGTAAGATAAATAACAGATGTTTCACTTGTTTTGAGTGACCATTTCAAATGAATACATTCAAAGAGGAAAATAGAAAATAATAGCTGTAGTTTTTAACTCAAAGTAATTGTCACATGAAACTAAACATTTTTCTAAATTTGCCAACACAACCATTATCAAATTCCATTGTATGGAAACCACAAAATTCTTTTTTAAAAATAAAGCCATGTGTTTTTTCAACAGCATGAATAAAATACTATGCTCATTTAAATGTACTAAGTACATTTTTACTTACAAAACAATAAGATTGTAAAACACCCTTTGTAAATGACTTTCCTTTAGGTCACTGATATTGTCACCGATCGAGAAAGAGCAGCTCTTGAGGGATTGCCAATTTTTCTTCGTAAAAATTCTGCTTGCTTTCTCAAGATATGTCTGGTAAGTTACCCATTTTCATACCCTATTCTACATTTATTAGTCTGCTTGGTAACACTTTTAATAGCTGCACGCTATAAATAATTTATTTAGTATTAGCGAATAGTTAATTTATTTTCTGTTAAGCATAACTCTACATGAAGTGCTCAATGATTGTATTTTTTTTAACTTTAATGATTCATTTGTATTACTAATTTAAGTATTGCATTATTTACAAACCAGTTATTTAAGAATAGTTGGTGTTTTTAAGATCATTCAGAATGCTTAAGTACACGATTAATAAACTATTCAAATTAACATTTAAATATCCTAATATTAAGGTATGTAATAATAGTTACTTTGTATGTTAGTATATGCTTTATGAGCTTAACTTCATCCAGTTGTGACCTAATCTAAAGTGAGGACTATTTATGCTTTATAAATCCCTTATGAATGACAATTAAAGGCTCAGTTATATTCTAAACAGGACAATAAACAACTTTCACAATTGAAACTGTATCAAATAAAAGTAAATCTTTGCAATTTTATGTAAAATAAAAGTTTAAAAAATTGCTAAATATTAAAAAGTTGTCAATATATTGTTCAATTATTATATATTATAGACTATTCAAAGTGTTACTGTTTGTATGTACGAAAGTATTACATGTTTTTATTTTCTTTGCATAATAGTAATAACATTAATAAGTAGTAATTAATATTACACATCAATTAATTTTCCCATTACTTAATCTCCTATAAGGACACGGACCCTGAAGACCACAGCACCAGAGATTAAAGGATTGGAATCTTCACTGTGGTGGAAGATGATAATGGCACTTCTGCATCCCTGCAATATGTGATGAACCTCGCTAAAATCTTGGAGGAGGCCATAGTACTTCAGGATATCACACATCTGCCTGCAGCCTTCGCTTACTTGTTCAGCCTCTTGTATAGACTGAATATGGAACACCCAAAAGAACTCAAATATACTTTTTAAGTGATTCAGCATGTTTTATGGAGGTTGGTGGCACATGATCTGCGAGAGTTCAGTTCATTCATTCATTCATTTTCTTTTCGGCTTAGTCCCTTTATTAATCTGGGGTCGCCACAGCGCAATGAACTTGTTTTACGCAGCGTATGCCCTTCCGGCTGCAACCCATCTCTGGAAAACATCCATACACACTCATTCACACATACACTACGGACAATTTTAGCCTACCCAATTCACCTGTGCCACACGTCTTTGGACTGTGGGGGAAATCAGAGAACCCAAAGGAAACCCACGTGAACGCAGGGAGAACATTCAAACTCCACACAGTAACGGCAACTGACCCGTGACCACTTCCTAATGTGCCACTGTTTCAATGTTTTGAGGTCTGTTTTTGGACTTTATGTACTTTGTTGACAAAAGTGCAGTACACTTTAAAGACTGTATGAATGGAGTGGCTTTTAGGGTTTACTCTGATTAGATGATTGTATATTCACCTGGTTTGAGTGTTTAGACACACTAATAGCTTGGTTTTAGTAAGGTTGCCAGTTATTTTATGTTGAGGCAGTGTACAATCTTTTCAAATCTGGAAACATTCAGTACTAGTTGTGTACAAACTAGCCCAATGCTGAACACGGCTAATGTCAAATGCTGATTTTGTATGCAAATGTTTTGGATTGTGATTTGAACACAGTTAAAAATAAAAAAAAGTGAATTGACTATTCTTGTGTATTTAATTTGAATCATAAAAATTAATAGTAAATGCATAATGAATCAGTTTGTTTTATTTTGTTCAGTAAACTAAAAAAATCTTGTTGGGTAAACATAATCATTTTTGTTCAGTAAACAAAAGATCTTGTTGAATAAACGTGAAAATTTTTGTTCAGCAAACAAAAATATCTTGTTGGGTGAACATGACATTTTTTGTTCAGCAAACAAAAATATCCTGTTGGTTGAACATGATATTTTTTGTTCAGCAAACAAAAATATCCTGTTGGTTGAACATGATATTTTTTGTTCAGCAAACAAAAATGTCTTGTTGAATGAACATGATATTTTTTGTTCAGCAAACAAAAATATCCTGTTGGTTGAACATGATATTTTTTGTTCAGCAAACAAAAATATCTTGTTGGGTGAACATGATACTTTTTGTTCAGAGAACTAAAGAATTCAACAAAATATTTTGAGTTCACTGGTCTTCAAACCCTGTTTGTTGAGTTAACTCAAAAAGCTATGTGTGATAGGTTGCCTAATTATTTTAAGTTTACTCAACTTTTTTTTTTTACAGTGTAGTGGCTTAATACAGTTATTAAGATATCGGCTGTTTAATGTGTATATTTTCTGCACGATCACATTCTACATCTCTAGTCCTCATGTACACTCAACTACTACCTTAATAATCATTAATAAGCAGTAAATTAAGAGTTTAGTGACGCAAAACTTATAGTTATTGGTTTGTAAATAGTGAGATACCGATTCTCCTTAGTGGCTTATTATGCTACTGTTATTAAGATATTGGCTGTTTAATCTGTACCCAACTACTACCTTAATAATCAATGTGAACTAAGAGTTTATTGAAGCTAGTTAATGGTTTGTAAATAGCAAGATGTGTACCTTAAAGTGTGATTGATGTTGTGTATTCAGTGTGAACTGCCGGTTTATGTTTGATGTGTGGAAATAAACCCTCTTACTCACCAGTGAAATATGCCCCCTTCTCCAGTTGAATTCAGTCCTTGCAAAACACAGTAAAGAAAACAAACACAGGCAGCCAGAAAACACCTAAAAAGCCACAGGTTCACGGTCCGGCTGAAATGCGCACGATAAAAACGTTTCATGTTTAAAAAAAGCGGGAAAATTCTACATGACGGTGAAGAAACGCGAGCGCAGCTGAAACACGAAGAGCCAAAACGTGAAGAGGAAAAGGTGACACTGGCTGTGTATATAAACCCCAGTCACATTGCACACATGTGAACAGTTGAACAACCAGTTCTACAACATCATGACTGGAAATGTTTTTTTTTTTTTTTAATAGCGAGAGGGAAACTAACGTTGTCACGACTTGTTTCAGGTCAGGTTTTTTTAGTCACCTAAAATATTTCGTCTCATGACGTGTAGCAGCAAAAAATTAACATCCACACAGTAAAAAATCAAGATCACTGTTTAAATCAAGAAGCTTTTTCGTGACAAGTGAAAGATTTTGTTCTGTTTTCAGATCGAATGAGGCAGAATTAAATGAGTTTCTTCTGAAAACAGGCACATCTACCAACGAGGTAAGAGAAACAGCCTTACTTCAAAGAGAAAACAAGATTATTTAGCTGGTTTTAAAGAAAAACTCACTTCATTTTGATCTCTTTGATTTAATTATTTTTTTTTTTTTGCTATTTGGACTAGAAACAAGCCAAAACTGTAAGCAAAGCATTTTCTCCCAGCAAGGGTTTTCAAAGAGCCTCTATTATGCAATATAAAAAGGTCATATTTTGGTTTTGGGTGTCTCCAGCAACAGGCTGATCTGCGTGCAAGGTTAAAAAGCGCTTTCATTGTCTTTCATTTTTACCTAAATATCCCAATGACTGCCATATGATTCGTTCAGTGATTCATTTTTCCGTTTAGCCGCATGCCTGGCCATCTCTCAGTGATCTTTGTGTCATGAACAGTTTCGAGATTCCCCGCGCTCAGCTAGTGTCTGAAGGGAAATCCGCCTCAAGGTTGGACGTGTTGTGTGTTCAGAGATGCTCTTCTGCAGACCTCTGTTGAATCGAGTGCTTATTTGAGTTACTGTTGCCTTTCTATCAGCTGGAACCAGTCTGGCCATTCTCCTCTGACCCCTAGCATCAGCAAGGCATTTGTGCCCACAGAACTGCCGCTCACTGGATATTTCCTCTTATTCAGACCATTCTCTGTAAAGCCTAGAGATGGTTGTGTGTGAAAATTCCAGTAGATCAGCAGTTTCTGAAATACTCAGAACAACAACCATGCCACGTTCAAAGTCACTTAAATTCCCTTTCTACCCCATTCTGATGCTTACTTTGAGCAGATCGTCTTGACCATGTCTACATGCCTAAATGCTCCAAGTTATATATATATATATATATATATATATATATATATATATATATATATATATATATATATATATATATATATATAGTTTATTTACATTATTTAGTATCTCATTGGTTTTATGCAACATTGAATAAAGCTATTCACTTTCAAAAGTTGCAGTGATACTTTCTGCTCCCTGAAATAAAATATGTTGGTTATATTTAATATTTTTTTCAGATGTTGTATTGTATATCAAATATCACATTTTTTAGCATGCTATCGCATATCACCTTTTTTTTTTTAAATATTATGCAGTCCTATTGTCACCTTACAACTTGTTAGCTTCAACTTCAAGACTATTGCAATGTTTGAGGTTGAGATTTAATACCATTTAATGGGAAAAACACAAGATTGAGTTGAACCACCGGCTCACTTTACTCAAGGGTATGCGGCTCATTTTCCCCCATATTTGGCATTAAAAATCAATAAATAAACTAGCTTGCTTAATAACTTAGATGGAGTTAAACATCAACATGCATGAGTATTTTTAGCTCTTAATATATTAGTTTAGATGTATCAGCTGTTACTTCTGACATGATGAAGTTTTACTCTGACAAGCCAAAAACAGTTTTTTAAACTGATGCTAACCACTTCTCTTCTATACTTCTCCTTTTTATAGTCTGGAAGAAATGTTGTGTGGGTTTAAAATAAATGGTCACATGACATTACTATAAAATTGTTGCCTAGAGACAGGGGGTTGGCCAACTTACCCACTGGCTCATCTTACCCCATTCTCGCATAAGTGATTCTTTACTTTACTTTAAAAAAGGGAGTTAATCAGTTTTAACTTTTGTAGTTGTAACTGTTAAATTCACTCTATTTTTTTCATAATTGTGCACATATTTCATGTACTTAATCATTTTAAGACAATGGGTTAAGCTGTTTTTTAAAGTAAAGTTGACTAATCACTTTAAAAGCAACAGTTTTACTCACTTTATAAAATAAAGTCAACTAATCGCTTTAAAAGCAACAGGTTTACTCACTTTATAAAGTAAAGTCTACAAATCGCTTTAAAAGCAACAGGTTTACTCACTTTATAAAGTAAAGTCGACTAATCGCTTTAACAGCAACAGGTTTACTCACTTTATAAAGTAAAGTCGACTAATCGCTTTAAAAGCAACAGGTTTACTCACTTTATAAAGTAAAGTCAACTAATCGCTTTAAAAACAACAGGTTTACTCACTTTATAAAGTAAAGTCAACTAATCGCTTTAAAAGCAACAGGTTTACTCACTTTATAAAGTAAAGTCAACTAAACGCTTTAAAAGCAACAGGTTTACTCACTTTTATAAAGTAAAGTCAACTAATCACTTTAAAAGCAACAGGTTTACTCACTTTATAAAGTAAAGTCAACTAAACGCTTTAAAAGCAACAGGTTTACTCACTTTTATAAAGTAAAGTCAACTAATCACTTTAAAAGCAAC
Source organism: Danio rerio (assembly GCF_052040795.2). Taxonomy (NCBI): domain Eukaryota; kingdom Metazoa; phylum Chordata; class Actinopteri; order Cypriniformes; family Danionidae; genus Danio; species Danio rerio. The sequence goes on from NC_141023.1 coordinate 65,918,207, forward strand.
AGGTTTACTCACTTTATAAAGTAAAGTCGACTAATCGCTTTAAAATCAACAGGTTTACTCACTTTATAAAGTAAAGTCGACTAATCGCTTTAAAAGCAACAGGTTTACTCACTTTATAAAGTAAAGTCGACTAATCGCTTTAAAAGCAACAGGTTTACACACTTTATAAAGTAAAGTCAACTAATCGCTTTAAAAGCAACAGGTTTACTCACTTTATAAAGTAAAGTCGACTAATCGCTTTAACAGCAACAGGTTTACTCACTTTTATAAAGTAAAGTCGACTAATCGCTTTAAAAGCAACAGGTTTACTCACTTTATAAAGTAAAGTCAACTAATCGCTTTAAAAGCAACAGGTTTACTCACTTTATAAAGTAAAGTCGACTAATCGCTTTAAAAGCAACAGGTTTACTCACTTTATAAAGTAAAGTCGACTAATCGCTTTAAAAGCAACAGGTTTACTCACTTTATAAAGTAAAGTCGACTAATCGCTTTAAAAGCAACATATTTACTCACTTTATAAAGTAAAGTCAACTAATCGCTTTAAAAGCAACAGGTTTACTCACTTTATAAAGTCGACTAATCGCTTTAAAAGCAACAGGTTTACTCACTTTATAAAGTCGACTAATCGCTTTAAAAGCAACAGGTTTACTCACTTTATAAAGTAAAGTCAACTAAACGCTTTAAAAACAACAGGTTTACTCACTTTATAAAATAAAGTCAACTAATCGCTTTAAAAGCAACAGGTTTACTCACTTTATAAAGTAAAGTCTACAAATCGCTTTAAAATCAACAGGTTTACTCACTTTATAAAGTAAAGTCAACTAATCGCTTTAAAAGCAACAGGTTTACTCACTTTATAAAGTAAAGTCGACTAATCGCTTTAAAAGCAACAGGTTTACACACTTTATAAAGTAAAGTCAACTAATCGCTTTAAAAGCAACAGGTTTACTCACTTTATAAAGTAAAGTCGACTAATCGCTTTAACAGCAACAGGTTTACTCACTTTTATAAAGTAAAGTCGACTAATCGCTTTAAAAGCAACAGGTTTACTCACTTTATAAAGTAAAGTCAACTAATCGCTTTAAAAGCAACAGGTTTACTCACTTTATAAAGTAAAGTCGACTAATCGCTTTAAAAGCAACAGGTTTACTCACTTTATAAAGTAAAGTCGACTAATCGCTTTAAAAGCAACAGGTTTACTCACTTTATAAAGTAAAGTCGACTAATCGCTTTAAAAGCAACATATTTACTCACTTTATAAAGTAAAGTCAACTAATCGCTTTAAAAGCAACAGGTTTACTCACTTTATAAAGTCGACTAATCGCTTTAAAAGCAACAGGTTTACTCACTTTATAAAGTCGACTAATCGCTTTAAAAGCAACAGGTTTACTCACTTTATAAAGTAAAGTCAACTAAACGCTTTAAAAACAACAGGTTTACTCACTTTATAAAGTAAAGTCGACTAATCGCTTTAAAAGCAACAGGTTTACTCACTTTATAAAGTAAAGTCAACTAATCGCTTTAAAAGCAACAGGTTTACTCACTTTATAAAGTAAAGTCGACTAATCACTTTAAAAGCAACAGATTTACTCACTTTATAAAGTAAAGTCAACTAATCGCTTTAAAAGCAACATATTTACTCACTTTATAAAGTAAAGTCAACTAATCGCTTTAAAAGCAACAGATTTACTCACTTTATAAAGTAAAGTCAACTAATCGCTTTAAAAGCAACATATTTACTCACTTTATAAAGTAAAGTCGACTAATCGCTTTAAAAGCAACAGGTTTACTCACTTTATAAAGTAAAGTCGACTAATCGCTTTAAAAGCAACATATTTACTCTAGGGATGGGAAGATTAACCGATATGTATCGATACGCGGTCATGCGCGTGCACGATGCGAGTGCATCGGTTGAGCAGCAGAGGATGAATGAAATTTTGGAAGCAAATCGAGATGCATCGGTTTTTGCGAGATGCATCGATTTTTCCGAGATACAGCTTATATTTTTAATATAGAATGTATTTTTTATTTATTAACAAGTGTTGTCAACCTGTTTTTGGCGCATAATTTAATCGACCTACATAAAGTAAGCCTTAGCAATGGATTTGCGGATGTGCACACACTACAACTCAGTGTATCAGGTGTGTGGATGAAGCTAGTGGTGCGCCCTCAGAAAGCGCGAGAAGCAAAACAAACATTTTATTCCCCACTGAGTTTTAAATCTAAAGTATGGCAAGCAACATTATGGATTTAAGGATGGACGACATGACAGGACAGATGCAATTTGCAAAATGTGCCGCGCATCTGTAAAATACGTGGGCAGTACGACTAATCTGAAATCTCACTTGAAGCGGCGCCACGGTGTTGTTGTGAAAGCATCTTCCAGTGTTTCTGCATCGCCGGCTTTCGCACTGCTTCAACCAGCTCCAAAAGTGGTGAGAAAAGCATTGCAAGTTTTTTTTCCATGCGCAACAGTTCTGCTCGCTCTACGCCAATAACGGATGTTACTGCATTGTTCATCTGCAAAGATATTCAGCCTAGTGTCACGGAGAACGAAGGTTTTAAACACCTCCTCCTGTTAATTTTTATTTAATAATAATAATATTAATAATAATAATGATAAAAATAATTGGGTGGCACAGTGGGTAGTTTGACCACCTCACAGCAAGAAGATTGCTGGTTTGTTATATTTTTATTAGCCTGTTGTTTACAGTGACAGTGATGTTTCAAAGCAGCATAACACTGCTAGTTCACAACCTTAAGTTTTGAATAATCAGTGGCAAAATATATCTTTGTAAAACTTGTTTTCATAGTTGAAAAGTTAAATCACAATTCTTGTTGTGCAATGCTAAATTTATTTATGTTGAAAGAGTGCAAATATATACATATTTTTTTAATATATATTGCACTTATACATTCTGTTTATCTTGAGAATACTTAAATAATATGTGCTATATGTTCTAAAATGGCCCTCTACTGTAAACTGACACTCTGGCTCTGAGAGAAAAGCCAGTTTGTAAAAAAAAAGTCTTGGTTTTGCTTGGTTTATAAATAATCAAACTCATTCAATGGCACAGCATCCTCTTTCACATCATCTCATAAACTTGATCTAATTAGTGCTGAAATATCGCATCGTATCGTGATATGGGTGTGAATCGTATCGTGTTGCATCGCAATATGTCACAAATGTATCGCCAATATATCGGATCGTATTCTTTGAATCGAGATGCGTATCGGATCGGCATTATAGCTTAGATGCCCAACCCTAATTTACTCACTTTATAAAGTAAAGTCGACTAATCGCTTTAAAAGCAACAGGTTTACTCACTTTATAAAGTAAAGTCGACTAATTGCTTTAAAAGCAACAGGTTTACTCACTTTATAAAGTAAAGTCGACTAATCGCTTTAAAAGCAACAGGTTTACTCACTTTTATAAAGTAAAGTCGACTAATCGCTTTAAAAGCAACAGGTTTACTCACTTTATAAAGTAAAGTCAACTAATCGCTTTAAAAGCAACATGTTTACTCACTTTATAAAGTAAAGTCGACTAATCGCTTTAAAAGCAACAGATTTACTCACTTTATAAAGTAAAGTCGACTAATCGCTTTAAAAGCAACATGTTTACTCACTTTATAAAGTAAAGTCGACTAATCGCTTTAAAAGCAACAGGTTTACTCACTTTTATAAAGTAAAGTCGACTAATCGCTTTAAAAGCAACAGGTTTACTCACTTTATAAAGTAAAGTCAACTAATCGCTTTAAAAGCAACATGTTTACTCACTTTATAAAGTAAAGTCGACTAATCGCTTTAAAAGCAACAGGTTTACTCACTTTATAAAGTCGACTAATCGCTTTAAAAGCAACAGGTTTACTCACTTTATAAAGTAAAGTCGACTAATCGCTTTAAAAGCAACAGGTTTACTCACTTTATAAAGTAAAGTCAACTAATCGCTTTAAAAGCAACAGGTTTACTCACTTTATAAAGTAAAGTCGACTAATCGCTTTAAAAGCAACATATTTACTCACTTTATAAAGTAAAGTCGACAAATCGCTTTAAAAGCAACAGGTTTACTCACTTTATAAAGTAAAATCGACTAATCGCTTTAAAAACAACAGGTTTACTCACTTTATAAAGTAAAGTCGACTAATCGCTTTAAAAGCAACAGATTTACTCACTTTATAAAGTAAAGTCAACTAATCGCTTTAAAAGCAACAGGTTTACTCACTTTATAAAGTAAAGTCGACTAATCGCTTTAAAAGCAACATATTTACTCACTTTATAAAGTAAAGTTGACAAATCGCTTTAAAAGCAACAGGTTTACTCACTTTATAAAGTAAAGTCGACTAATCGCTTTAAAAGCAACAGGTTTACTCACTTTTATAAAGTAAAGTCAACTAATCGCTTTAAAAGCAACAGGTTTACTCACTTTATAAAGTCGACTAATCGCTTTAAAAGCAACAGGTTTACTCACTTTATAAAGTCGACTAATCGCTTTAAAAGCAACAGGTTTACTCACTTTATAAAGTAAAGTCGACTAATCGCTTTAAAAGCAACAGGTTTACTCACTTTATAAAGTCGACTAATCGCTTTAAAAGCAACAGGTTTACTCACTTTATAAAGTAAAGTCGACTAATCGCTTTAAAAGCAACAGGTTTACTCACTTTATAAAGTAAAGTCGACTAATCGCTTTAAAAGCAACATATTTACTCACTTTATAAAGTAAAGTCGACTAATCGCTTTAAAAGCAACAGGTTTACTCACTTTATAAAGTAAAGTCGACTAATCGCTTTAAAAGCAACATATTTACTCACTTTATAAAGTAAAGTCGACTAATCGCTTTAAAAGCAACAGGTTTACTCACTTTATAAAGTAAAGTCGACTAATCGCTTTAAAAGCAACAGGTTTACTCACTTTATAAAGTAAAGTCAACTAATCGCTTTAAAAGCAACATGTTTACTCACTTTATAAAGTAAAGTCGACTAATCGCTTTAAAAGCAACAGGTTTACTCACTTTATAAAGTAAAGTCAACTAATCGCTTTAAAAGCAACAGGTTTACTCACTTTATAAAGTAAAGTCGACTAATCGCTTTAAAAGCAACAGGTTTACTCACTTTATAAAGTAAAGTCAACTAATCGCTTTAAAAGCAACAGGTTTACTCACTTTATAAAGTAAAGTCGACTAATCGCTTTAAAAGCAACAGGTTTACTCACTTTATAAAGTAAAGTCAACTGAATCTCTTTTTTTCACTGACAGCTCAAGTTTAGCCTTTTTTCCATGTTTGGACATCTACAAGACGGTTTTCAAACACAGAAACACAAAAAATTGCTTGCTGGTGTATTAGATAAATATTTTTCAAAGATCAATTATCCCAGATTATGAATCAAACACTGTTGGGCTTTTGAGCCAAAGGCATATTATATGTGCTATTAATTTACATCTTAGAAGGCAAGCAGCTAGTGTCACAATTTGTCCTGTGTAGCTCTTTATTTAGATGGCATGCAAATTGAAATATGAAACAGACTTCATGTTCTACATTAAAGGCATCAAGATTAGTTAAGCTGGCCATGTTAATCCTCTATATTGTCCCGTTTCATGACTCACCATTGACATAATGCTAGCTAGTCCAATATTTGGAGTGGAAACCAATCTATAGAGAAGCTACTCTATAACAGTTTTGTTTGACATTTATGAAGTTACATATGTTTGTATAGCGTATATACTCCCATTTGCATAATTTTGTAACCTGCTACACATAAAGTGAGTAATAAAAGAGCTTATTTAGCCTTGTCTGCGGTGATTATTTGCTGAATTATGTATTTGGCACATGCATATGTTGGTCAAATGTGAATGTTAGTGTTTTTTTCTATATTATAGTGTTAAATGACACTTCCAAACCATTTAATTAAATATATTAAGCCTTTAATGAGCCACTCATAAGTCTATACAATTGAAACCAGGCTTAATCCAACATTGACAAAGTTTAATCAACTGTTTACAATGAACAAACATGTTTTGTAAACACTAAGCATGTTTAGCATGGTATTTGTAGTAAAACTATACAAATGCTAATCAGTTAGCCAATACCATTTTTACTATAATAAAACCATAGCTAATTTTCATAAGAAAACGTGTAAACACTAACCATGTTAGCATGGTATTTGAGGTAAAAACTACAGGCTACACAAATGCTAATCATTTAGCCTAATACTTTTTTACTATAACAACCATAGTTAATTATAGTAAAGAAAGTTGTAAACATTATGGTTAGCATGGTATTTGTGGTAAAACTATACAAATGCTAATCAAGTAGCCTACTATTTTTTTTACTAAAATAAAACCATAGTTCATTTCATAAATTTGTAAACACTAGCCATGGTTAGCATGGTGTTTATAGTAAAACTATATAATGCTAATCAGTTAGCCTATATTAACTATAGGTAGCCTAATTATCGAAAATAAATTTGTAAGTTAATCATAGTTAGCATGGTATTTGTGGTAAAACTATACAATTAGCCTACTCTTTTACCATAATAAAACCATAGTTTATTTTAGTAAATTTGTAAACACTAACCATGTTAGCATAATGTTTGTAGTAAATGCTAATCAGTTAGCCTACTACTTTATTACTGTGATAACCATAGTTAATTTTTGAAAATAAATTTGTAAACAAATCGTTGCTAGCATGATATTGGTAGTAAAATATAAATGCTAATCGATTAGCCTACTGCTTTATTACTACAATAAAAACATAGTTTATTTCCATAAAGTAATTTGTCAAACACTAGCCATAGTTAGCATGGTGTTTGTGGAAAAGCTATACAAATGCTAATTAATTAGCCTACTACTTTATTACTATAATAAAGCCATAGCTTTGAATATTTGTGAACACTAACCATGGTTAGCATGGTGTTTGTAAATGCTTCACAATTAGCTTACTACTTTATTGCTCTAATAAAACCATAGCTAATTTTCATAAGGAAATGTGTAAACACATGATGTCTGTGGTCAAATATAAATGCTAATCAATTAGCCTAGCCAACAACATTTTTACTATAATTATCATAGTTATTATAGTAAAGAAATTTGTAAACTAATCATGGCTAGCATGCTATTTGTAGTAAAATATAGACGCTAATCAATTAGCCTCCTATTTTATTTCTACTATAATAAAAACAAAAAGAAATTTGTAAACACTAGCCATGGTTAGCATGGTGTTTGTGGTAAAACTATACAAATATGTCAATCAATTAGCCTACTACTTCTACTTTACAAACTAGTAATAAACAGCTAATTAGTAGTTTACTAAGCTAGCAGTGTTGCTTAATGGTTTAATAGCATCAATTGTGACCTACACTAAAGTACACCCTAATTTTCTGCAGTGTCTCGCCTTAAAAACTGCTTTAAGCTTTGAAAATGCATGACTTCGCCTCATAATTATACACTTGCCAGACTTTTATGTAATTGCGCTCGCATGTTGATTTGTCATGTTTGGTGAATCTGGCCCTTAAAGGCAAAGGGTGGCAATGCAAAGTGTCAGCTTGTTTACTGAACTTCTTTAGAAATAATCCACACCCTGAGTAGTGATGTTGAAATTCAATAAACCGGAGTCAATTATTCTATTGATGTATTATTGCCCTAACTCTTTCCACAATACATCTTAAGAGATTGTTCAGAGACTGCATTGAAGACATTTGTCAAGTTTCTGTCCGTAATCCTCTACTCTTAAGGTTGCATTAATAAACCATTATATAGGCTAAATACAGTAATGCCGTTAGTTATGAGAGAGTGTGAGTGTTTCCATTTTTTTAGTTGAAGTTTGACTGTTGCAGAGCTTTAAAATGGCAAAATAGTCTGCCAATGGGGTAGGAGAAATAAAGGTTTTTCATTTTGACATAAGAGTAGTCTGCTTGCCCCGGTGGCAGATTATTGTGCTTGTTTTAAGCAGGAACTGACTAAATTTTGGCATATTAATTCTGAAAACAGAATGACCAACTGACTGACTGACCAATCGACTGACCCATCCTCCTCCTTGCCTAAACCCAACCAATAGTGTCTTTCAAAAGCACAGATTGTAAGGTGTCCCTATGACGTGGTGTTTTGAATGCTTCGAAACAGTGAATCCTTTTGCAGAGCATTTGGTTCGGTTGTTTTGAAGCTTTAAGAAGCTTTGTTTCTCCCATTGCTGTCGTCAGCAGAAGAAAGAAACTCATAGTGGAACACATAAAGTGTGAGTAAATGCTGACAGAACCTTTTATTTTTTAGTGACCTGTGCCTTTAAGACCTGCCTGGAACTAATAATAAAGGATATATAATATACAATATATTAAGGATTCAGGATATCAGGATTGGATTTTAGACCACCAGAATTGAATTTTTGGGCATCAGAATTGTTTTTTTGGGTGTAAGGATTGGATTTTTGGGCAACAGAATTGAATTTTTGGGCATCAGAATTGAATTTTTGGGCATCAGAATTGGATTTTTTGGGTGTCAGGATTGGATTTTTGGGCATCAGAATTGGATTTTTGGGCATCAGAATTGGATTTTTTGGGCATCAGCATTGGATTTATGGGTGTCAGAATTGAATTTTTGGGGATCAGGATTGGATTTTTGAGCATCAGGATTGGATTTTTTGGGTGCCAGGATAGGATTTTTGGGAATCAGGATAGGATTTTTGGGCATCAGGATTGGGCTTGAGAGTGCCAGGATTAGATATTTGGAGGGTCAGGATTGGATCTTTAGGCACCTGGATTGGATTTTTGGGAATCAGGATTGGATTTTGGAGAATCAGGATTAGGTTTTTGGGAACCAGGATTGGATTTTGGGTGCCAGGATTAGATATATAAGAGGGTCAGGACTGGATTTTTGAGCATCAGGACTGGATTGGATTTTTGGGTGCCAGGATTGGATATTTGGGAATCAGGATTGGATTTTGGAGAATCGGGATTAGGTTTTTGGGAATTGGGATTAGGTTTTTGGGCACCAGGATTGGATTTTTGGGTGCCAGGATTGGATATTTGGGGGGTCAGGATTAGATTTTTTGGCCATCAGGATAAGATTTTTGGGCATCAGGATTGGATTTTTGGGTGCCAGGATTGGATTGGAAAGAAAAAACAAGATAATTGACGAACTCCGTTGGCAGATTATTTAGCATGTTTTTAGGAGATACTCACTTAATTTTGACTCATTTCTGAAAACAAAACAATATTTTTGCTTGTCTAGAAAAAGTTTCTTGATTTAAGAATTTTCAGATATTTGGACTAAAAATACGATATAATCTTTTTTGCAGTGTCATCAAACAATCCGGATCAAGCATTTGACAGCCCAGTAGTAGGCTGTAGATAGAAGTTTATAGATGACTTAAACGTATTTTCTAAAGCATGGCTGCAGGCGGATTCTTCAAACATCTTAAACAAATGGAAAGAACTGTGGCAACAAGTATTACCAGATTTACTTGATGAGGTCAAATCTCTGCTGGATCATCTGTTGTCTGATCGTTTATACACGCACACGCAAACTTTCACTTTTTTTTTAACAGGGATGGGAAAACTATTGTTTAAAATATAAATAGTAAATTCCACCTGCCAAAGTAACAAAAGCTAAAAATAAATCATTTACCTGACTCTGCCAATCTGCCTATCAAAACAATTTTACGCAGAATTGTACCAAACACCCCCACTCAAACAGTTTGTATTATCATTACTTACTTTAACAGAAATAAGATTTTTATTAACACATTTCTAATCATAAAAGTTTTAAAAACTCATTTCTAATAGCTGATTTATTTTGTCTTTGCCATGATGACAGTAAATAATAGTTGACTAGTTATTTTTCAAGACACTTCTATACAGCTTAAAGTAGCATTTACAGGCTTAATTAGGTTAATTAGGTCGTAGAAACAGTACAGCAGGCTATTGGACAACAGTGGTTTGTTCAATCAGAAAGAGAATTTCCTAAGGAGGCAAAAAATATTGACCTTGACCTTAAAACTGCTTTTATTATACTTAACACTTATTATACTATAACTAAAATAGAAAAATGGGGAAAAAAATAAATTATATATATATATATATATATATATATATATATATATATATATATATATATATATATATATATATATATATATATATATATAAACACACACACACACACATAAATATATATATATATATACACACACACACAAACACACATACATACATATATACTCACACATACACACACACACACACACACACATATATATATATATATATATATATATATATATATATATATATATATATATATATATATTTATTTATTTTTCTGTTTCCCATTTTTCTATTTTATATATAAATATATATATATATACACACACACACACACACACACAATATATATATATTCATTCATTTTCTTTTCGGCTTAGTCCCTTTATTAATCTAGGGGCGCCACAGTGGAATAAAACGACAACTAATCAAGCATATGTTTTATGCAGTGGATGCCCTTCCAGCCGCAACCCATCACAGGGAAATAGATATGTCACAATCACCTGGGCCCGGTTTTTCAAAAGTAATCCACAAGGATTTTGGATAAGGGATTGGATCAAATCTTGAAAATGGGTTTTTCAAAAGAAAAAACGGATTACCTAATCGGATTAGATCACGTAATCCAATCTTGGTTTGGATCCAGATCAAACCTTTACTTTGGGTTTTTCAGACCTTTTTTGTAGGATCTGGATCACTTTGATCCAAAAAACCTGGATTAAACTGATCCCATCAGAAGGGTGGATTTAGTGTGGATTTCATGCCCAAAATGTAATGAAAACTTAAAAATTTATTAAATAATATTATTTTTGGATCATGCAGTATCTTACGAGATATCCTATTTATTCATAAGTTTTTTATTTTATTTGTTCATCTGTCAGGCTATAGTGATTATTGACTTTAATGTATTCAGCCTTTCAGTATAGGCCTACAGCAAAGTAGAAATAGCTTGGCCTCATAAAATAATCCCCCAAACAGCTGTGAAAACTGACCAAAAACAATAAATTTTATTCTGTCACTAATTGATATATATATATATATATATATATATATATATATATATATATATATATATATATATATATATAGATAGATAGATAGATATAGATATATATATTCATCACAATGGAAACTATTTTTCTTTTTAGAATATTTATTAGTGATGCATGCAATGATTAAAAATGCAAAGAATGGCAATCACTGATTTTTGAAATCTCTTTCAACAATTGCAAAAAGAGACTGAAAGTGCAGAAGCACAGCTTCATCTGGCAAAGGAACAACTGACTCTGACTAAACTGCAGCAAACCAAGGCCAGACTTGAGATTCGCCTCCTAAAGGCTTTGCTCAGACAACTGGTCTCTCCACATCAGATGAGGAAGTCTGAACTTATTGTGGAGTTTTTGACATTAAGCCTTTTTTATTTACATCTATATTTAAAACTTATTATAAATATACTTAATGTACAGTGTTTTAGGTCTCAGATGAGCCGACTGCTGGAAGAGGATGGGGTAAGGTTTTTATTTTTTTTATTTAATTTTTTTTAATGTGTGTGTTTTCATTAAAAAAAAAAAAAAAAAGTTATATTGACCCCACCCTGGCTATTCTACTTGTTGCTCTTTACATAGGCCTATTTATCCATCTACATTGTGTTTGAGCACTGGTTATCCAGATTTAGTGATTCTAAAGTTCCTATCCGGATCAGATTGATCCAATCCAATGTTGCTTTGAAAAACTGGCTCAAAAAGTAAGCTGGATTACGTGATCACGGATCGCAAAAACAGGATTACTAAATCTGGATCAATTTTATCCGGATTAAACCTTTTGAAAAACCGGGCCCAGCAATCTAATCCTAGCAGATTGCTGGCAAACACGCAGATCGCTAAAGACTACAAATCTGGAATTTTATGGACTACATATCCAGTCATGCACCTCATACACACCTGTTCTGGAAATTAAACAGGGCGCTAATAATTCAGGGGACCTAATAATTCTGACTTTAACTGTATATATATATATATATATATATATATATATATATATATATATATATATATATATATATATATATATATATAGAGAGAGAGAGAGAGAGAGAGAGAGAGAGAGAGAGAGAGAGAGAGAATACGTCAGTAATAAGCTTTGATTTACAGTAACCTCTTCAACATTACTCAGTATCCAAGTGGATGTCATGGAATCAGTGAGACATCAGTCAATCTGAAGTGATTTATTTTAAAAAAACATATCACAAAACACTGACATGGGCATCTTTTTTTTTTTTTAAATCACTCGTCACTACAGTTATAAAACAGAAAATAATCAGCAACAATAGTCAGCAACAATGCTTTTCTTGGATTTTCTGTCTTGTTTACAGTCCAAATATCTAAAAACCCTAAAATGAAGAAGCTTTCTCTAGACAAGCAAAGAAAATTGTATTGTTTTTAGAATTAATGGCTCAAAATTAAGTGAGTTTTTCCTTAAAGCAAGTAAAATAATCTGCTAATGGAGTAAGCAAAATAATCTAGATTTTCCTTATGAAATTAAATTATTTCACAGACCTCATTGGCGGATTATTCTGCTTGTTTCATGGAAAAAACTCTTCATTTTCACATAAAATGTCTTAAATCAAAACTATATTTTTGACTTGTCCAAAAATGCTTCTTTGATTTAAGAATTTGTAGATATTTTAGACCAAAACTCCACGCCAGAAACACATTTTTATTCGCAGATCATTTAATATTACGAACGATTTCCAACACATACTTTTCCACGACGCTTAATCTGTCGGATATAGACGTTACAGTATCCAGCAGCACTTTCAGCTCCTGTCGATTTAGACGATATGCCTTTGTCCAGTCCGCCATGGCTCCCCTCAGGCGGCGATATTCGTTTATCATCTCGGCTATATATTTTCTGCGCAGCTGCTCGTCCCGGAGCATAGATTCAGTGAGCTGCTGGATACAGAGCGCTATAGTGATTTTATCTTCAATCTGGGCGTCAGGATTCAACTTCTTGCAGTCAGGATTGGATTTTTGGGCGGCAGAATTGGAGTTTTGGCCGTCAGGATTGGAGTTTTGGGCAGCAGAATTGGAGTTCTGGCCATCAGGATCGGAGTTTTGGTCGTCAGGATTGGATTCTTGGGCATCAGGGTTGGACTTTTGGGCATCAAGATTCATTTTTAGGGCATCAGGATTGGATTTTTGGGCATCAGGATAGGATTTTTGGGAGTCAGGCTTGGATTTTTGGGTGTCAGGATTCAATTTTTGGCTGCCAGGATTGGATTTCTGTCTGACTGGATTCATTACCAGAGGAAAACTGAGAGGTTTACTGAGCCGTTTCTCCAGCTCATTCAGCAAACATTGGGTTTTGTTGGCGAGATATACCAAATAATTCGTTTCAGTAAGCTTTTCACTCTCGATCCATAGCTCTGCACCTCTTGTGTCGTAATCCAGGATGTTTTCCGCTGTATTGCAGGAGTAGAGTTGTATTAGTGTGTTTGTGATGATTAAAACTGATTAAAAAAAATAAATAAATAAACAAAAAATGCTTTTTGATTATACTGTAAAAATACTGGGTTTCACACAATCACTACATGAAGGATTTACCTTAGCTTGTTAGCTTTTAGAAATGTAAGTGGATTGAACATAAAATAATTAAGTTTGAGAGTTGTGTGATTTCAGCTAGTTTTAAATAAGTCGTTTGAACAAACAGCAAATGTCATATGCTGAAAAAAAAGCCGGGTTTGCACAACTCCTTCATGTTGGTCACAACACAAATCGATTGAGTAAACAAATGATTACAAATTTAAGTGGATTGAACATAAAACAATTAAGTTGTCCCCAAATAAAAACACCAAAGGAATTGTGTTGTTTCAGCCCATTTTACATAAGTAGCTTAACCAAACAGCAAAACGTCAAATTCATAAATCAAGAAGCATTTTTAAACGATTAAAGAAATAATTATCATTATTCACTCAAAAATACATTGAATAAACGTACGTTATATATTAGGAATGCATGATATTGGATTTATTGTCGATATCTGATATGCCAATACACTCAAAAAATTACTTTTGCTGCTTGTTTAAACTACTTCTTTAAAATGAGCTGATTCAACACAATTCTTTTGCGTTTTTTGAGGGCAACTTAATTGTTTTATGTTCAATCCACTTAAATTTGTAAAGACAATTAAGTTTGTGTAGGAACATGAAGTGATTGTGTGGAACCCAGCATGTTTTACAGTGCAGATTTCAACTAATTTGCACCAACACCAATATTTGAGTCTATGTATAGTTCAGAAAACATTTGATTCTCTTTGTACTGGAATCATTTTGGGCTTTTTAAAGCAAAAGCTGTATTTATTTATATATTTAGGCAATTGTTTGTTTCAGTTTCAGAGTCTGAAGAGTCTTGTTTAAACATAAGATAAAACAAAACAATGAAGTTGTCCCCAAAAAAACTCAAGAATTGTGTTGTTTTAGCTCATTTATAATAAGTAGTTTGAACAATCAACAAAACAACATTTTTGGAGTGTTGTTTCTAAGCCAGATATCTCAAAACTCGTAAATTAAGAAGCATTTTTAGACGATTAAAGAAATGGATATGATAAAACACACACAAAAAGCTATTTGGTGTCTGTTCAAACTAATTATTCAAAATGAGCTTAAACAACACAATTCTTCAGACGTTTGAGCGACAACTTAATTGTTTATTGTTCAATCCACTTTGAATTGAAAAGACTAATAAGTTAAAATCTCGTCATATTGTCCCAACACAAATCGATAGTGTTGAACCCAGGGTTTTTTACTGTGCAAGTCAAAATTAAGAGAGTTTTTCCTTAAAACAAATGAAATGAGCTATAAAAAAAGGGGGTGAGTCAAATATTCTTATTTTAAACTGAAAACAATATTACAGTGTTTATCAACATTGGCAGATTATTTTACTTGTTTTAAGGAAAAACTTAGATTTGACTCATTATTTCTGAAAACAAAACATTATTTTATTCTTGTCTAGGAAAATTCTCCTTAATTTAGGATTTTGTAGATATTTGGATTAGAAACGGGACAAAAAAGCTTTTTTTTTTTTTTTCGTTTTTGCAGTGGCATCAGCAGAATATATTTTACAATGCAATTAATTATTTTTTTTATATTTACATTTATTCAATAAGTTTTAAGTTCTAGTTATTTTACTACATCAACTTAAATTAAATAAACATTAAATTAGTCATATTAATAAATCAAATGTTTTCTTAAATTATAGCCTTTGTCTTGTTTCTAGTCAAAATAATCTAACAATGAGGTCTGAATACTCTGTTGGGATGTCAAAGAGATATTTTTGGGGGGGTTTGGGTTAGGAGGAAACATGTTTCATATCTTAATCATTCATTCATTTTATTTTCAGCTTAATCTCTTTATTAGTCAGGGGTCGCCACAGCGGAATGAACCGCCAACTTATCCAGCATATGTTTTACACAACCTGTCCAGCTGCAACCCAACACAGGGAAACACCCATGCACTCTTGCATTTACAGACATACACAACGGTCAATTAAGCTTATTCAATTCCCCTATAGCGCATGTGTTTGGACTGTGGGAGCACCCGGAGGAAACCCACGCCAACACAGGGAGAACATGCAAACTCCACACAGAAATGCCAACTGACCCAGCTGAGGCTCGAACCAGCGACCTTCTTGCTGTAAGTGCAACCACCGGCCACCGTGCCGCCCCCTAATCAGGTTTCAACTTACTTTTTTTTTTTAAGTTACACCAACTTGCATCAATTAAGCACTCAAAACATCAAGTTGATTTGTTTCACTTAATTCACTTTCTAAATTATGTTAAAAAAAAAAAGCTGTCATGACTTTTTATTTTGTCATGTATTTACTGTGTGCCATTTTTATACTATTTGGCTTAAAAAGTCGAAACAAAAGCGATAAGTGAGAAAATATTCGATTTACTGATAGAGTTAATGAAGTTATTATTCAGTTTAACATGATTCAATGCAACAACTGAAACTCAAAAATGTAATAGATAAATATAATTCATTCATTGTCCTTCAGCGTAGTCTCTTAATTCATCAGGGGTCACCACAGCGAAATGAACCGCCAACTTATCCAGCAAATGTTTTACACAGCGGATGCCCTTCCAGTTTGAACCTGCATCAACTAAGCTGACTCAAAATAATCAAGTTCAAATGAAGTGTTAAACTAGTTGAACTTAAAAATTGCACGATGGTGCAGTTGTTAGCACCGTCGCCTCACAGCAAGACACTCGCTGATTTGAGTCCCAGCTGGGTCAGTTGGCATTTCTGTGTGGAGTTTGCATGTTCTCCCAGTGTTGGCATGGGTTTCCTCTGCGTGCTCTGGTTTCACCCACAGTCCAAACACATGCGCTATAGGGGAATTAATGAAAATTGGCTGTTGTATAAGTGTGTGAATGTAAGAGTGTTTGGGTGTTTTCCAGTACTGGCTTGCAGCTGGAAGGGCATCCGCTGTGTAAAACATATGCTGGATAAGTTGGAGGTTCATTCCGCTGTGGCGACCCCTGATGAATAAAGAGACTAAGCCGAAGGAAAATGAATGAATGAATTAAAAAATGTAAGTGAGCAACATGTTTACAGTGTACCTTCTGATGATCTCAGATGACGTTTCTCCGCGCTCTGAATGCTGTCGCTTGATTCTCTTTCCCGCTTTGCTCCATAGCTTGAGCTGGGCGTTTTGGATTCGTCAGATTTGGGCTCTGCGGCAGATTTTGAAAAGGTTAATTCACTTTCTGTTTAACAGAAATTAGATTTTTCAACACATTTCTAATCATAGTAGTTTTAATAACTCGTCTCTAATAACTGATTTATTTCATCTTTGCCATGTTGACAGTAAATAATATTTGACTAGATGCTTTTCAAGACACTTCTATACAGCTTAAAGTGACATTTAAAGGCTTAACTAGGTTAATTAGGGTAGCTAGGCAAGTCATTGTATAACAGTGGTTTGTTCTGTAGACCAGGGATACCTAAACTTTTTTATTCCAGGACCCACCTAGGCAAGTAATTCAATCTCAAGACCCACTATAATATTTTAATATGGAAAAATGGGTAAAAAATGTCTCCATTCAAAGCAGTCAAAAATATATAGTGTGTGGCTGTTTGGATTTTGCGATTTGATATGCACAGAATGACTGTGATCATTTTTTTGTTGAAAAAGATCCTCTTCTTTTTTCAGAAGAGAATATGATCGACCTTTTTTTTTTTTTTATATAAACTTTATTTATTGAACACAAGTGGAAAGCATTCGTTGTATACAAATGTCCAATTTCTGCTTTTCTTTTTTGAACACTTTTGTAAACATTCAACCCCAAAACCCCCCACCCATCCCACCCATCCAAACACATAGCCACTTTTCTTGTAAAACGTATAACAGAAGACGGAGAAATAATAATAAAAAAAAATTAATAAATAAATAAAATAAAAATAAAATATTAACAATAAAACAAAAATAATGATAATAGTACAATTTGAGATACATTCATAAATGCTTTCGAATAAATAAATAAATGAAACAAAATAAATACATTAGCTAGTTACATCAATAATAATGATGTGCTACCTACTTCTTGGTTTTTATGGTTTTAGTTGTGCTGAGGTTAAACCAATGTGTCTAGTTTAGGGCATGACTGTTCCGCAGAAAAAATGCTAGACTAAAAGAAAAAAAAAATAATAATAGTAATTCCGACCATAAAATGATTTCTTAAATAATCACCTCCAGAGGTGTTAAATCATCAAAATAATTTAGTAGTGGCCTCCAATGAATATAAAACTTGTGAGGCGAGCCTCTGAGAGAGAACTTAATCTTCTCTAATTTCAAAAGACTTAAGATGTCGTGTAACCAAACTTTGATTGAGGGTGGTTGTTTCGATTTCCACATTAAAAGAATTCTTTTGCGTGCAACAAGGGAGGAAAAGGCGATGACATTATTTTGAATGTTTGTGACATGAAGATCATCTGGGGGTTTTCCAAAAATAGCGATGTGAGGGTTTGGGTTTAATATGATCGACCTTTGATCAAGCCCCGTCACATCGCAGTAAATTCCACTGCTAGTGTAAAGTCATAAGAAACTAAATCGCTTTTTGATCGACTACTACAAGCTGGGAAAATGTCAGATACATTTGCCAATGCAATTAACGTTAATGCTGAATAGATCTAACATTTACACATTTGCTTGAGGAAGGACTGATGGGGGTAGTTACATTACTATTACTATTATCCATAACATCTAAGCCCTTCGATAACATTAGCTGACGTTAAAACTAACAGCACTATAGCTTTTCATTGATTAGCAATGTGTCAACGTTGGGATGTCAAAAATATGGGACAACAAATAGCTTCAAATGATAGAATACATAGCAAACATTAGAAAACATTGACAATAAAATAAAAGGTTTAGCCTATTAAAATCGATGGCCTATACAGAAATTACATAAAGCTATAAAATCTACTTCACTTTTAATTGTATTTGCATATTGATTAAAGTGACTATAGTTATTTAGTGAAGAGCAGCAAATGAATCTCTCATTGTGTTTTGCTTGATAACAGAGGTGTTCATGTAAGAATGCACAGACCTATAATGAAGCATTCGACTACTTTAGTAACTGTTTTAGCTCATTTAAGAGAAAATTAGTTGTGTTTAAAATAAAACACGCAAGACGGAGCAAAAAAAAAAAAAAACGAAAAATATAAGCACTTTTCCGACGGTCCCTTACTGAGAGCTCCGCTCAGCGCGAGCTCTCCCGGCTAAACGCAGATCAAATGGAGGGCTAAAACGGAGAAGTGCTCGTAATGTTGAGCGAAAAAAAAAAGAAAAAAGCAGCTGTGAAACATAACCAGCTTTGTCTATTTGTAGGAAACACACTTTAGATATTTTTAGTGTAAGAGGTTTTTGAGTTATTGCCGTCAATCGTACTGGTTTTGATTCATCGCAATGTAAATACAGCTGCAGCTATGTGACGTTGCGCGACCCACCTTTGTTCACTGTGCGACCCACAGTTTGAAAACCCTTGCTGTAGACTATTGGAAAAAATAGCTTGAAGGGGCTAATAATATAGACCTTAAATTTTTTTTTTTAATTTAAAACTGCTTTTATTCTAGCTGAAATAAAACATAAGACTTTCTCCAGAAGAAAAAATATTATCAGACACACTGTGAAAAAAAAAATAAAAAATTATATATATATATATATATATATATATATATATATATATATGTATATATATATATATATATATATAAATATATATATATATATATATATATATATATATATATATATATATATATATATATATATATATATATATATATATATATATATATATATATATATATTTCGTTATGGATGTGACACTATTTCGTTATGGATGTGACCAGTGTGAAATTGGTACTTGTGTGGTTTTGGTAAATCAAATATAAACAATTATATTTGATTTACCAAAACCACACAAGTACCAATTTCACACTGGTCACATCCATAACGAAGCGTTTCCGTCATAAATGCAAAAATATTAAATAAAATAAAATCAACTATACTTGTTCTGTGGTAAGCCGACTCTTATCCTTTTGATTAGCATTATTTCTTTTGGGTTGTTCAGTTTATAGAATTTCTACAAAGTATGTCGTATACTGTAAATTCGTAAACTTTTATTTGTCACATCCATAACGCATGTTTATTTTCCTTATTTAAAGTATAAAAAATTATTACAGATTGAAATTTTTCTAATCATAAAACTCCCTGATTAGATGTTTTTGAAAACATAAACAGACGTTTCAATATAATATTTACACTTTAAGTTTTTACTGCAAATGTCACATCCATAACGCCGGAACTGCTCATATATATAGTTGAAGTCAAAATTATTCGCCCCCGTTTGAATTTTTTTTCTTTTTTAAATATTTCCCAAATGATGTTGAACAGATGCAGGAAATTTTCACAGTATGTCTGATAATATTTTTTCTTTTGGAGAAAGTCTTATTTGTTTTATTTCAGCAAGAATAAAAGCAGTTTTTTATTTTTTTAAAACCATTTTAAGGACAAAATTATTAGACCCTTTAAGGTAATTTGTTTTTCGATTGCCTACAAAACAAACCATCGCAATACAATAACTATAATTAACCTAGTTAAGCCTTTAAATGTCACTTTAATCTGTATAAAAGCATCTTCAAAAATATCTATTAAAATATTATTCACTGTCATCACGGCAAAGATAAAATTAGAGATGAGTTATTAAAACTATTATGTTTAGAAATGTGTTGAACCAATCTTCTCTCCGTTAAACAGAAATTGGGGAAAAAACTAACACACACACACACACACACATTTAGACAGACAGACAGAACAAGATCTGTTAGTCAGTTGTTAGCACTGCAGATAAAAACTGCTAATTTATGGATATATTTATAGAGTGTGTTCAGTCCCCATGAAGCACATCACACAGGGCTGAGGTGTGAAATAAGCCATGAATGAAGGATAACTATCAGACAGACATCAGCTTAGCCGGCACAGCATGAGGCGGTCTGTTTGATGTTGTGAAGTGTGAAGTTGCGTGTCTGTGTATTGGCATCATGTTGCTCATCTAAAGTTTACAGCTGAAACATTAGAGTTCACCCATAATGGTTTCCTCTTCCTCTACTTGTTACTCAAACCAGTTTTGAGATTCTTTATTTTGTTGAACACTTCTTATCTTTAAAAAAACAAAACAAATTCACAACATCTGATGAATGCACAAACGCTTTAGTTATGTATTACAAATAATTATAAAACATAGATAAAAATAAGTATTTGGGTGTAGAAATAGACAAGGTTTCATGCAATTATCGTTTGTGTAATAAGATAAAGCTGAGAATTTATTTTCTGTGTCATCTCAGGCTAGCATCATAACAGATTCCAGCACTCTTCTCTTTGTCTGTAATCATGACGCCGCAAAAATGCTTTCATACTTGGGGTTTTTGTTTTGTATTTACTCCAATTATAAAAATTCTTACATCAAGAAGCATTTTCTAAACACAATGCAAACGTTTAGTATTGTTTCCAGAAATAATGAGTCAAAATTAAGTGTTTTTCCTTAAAATAAGCTAAATGATCTGCCAATGAGGCAAGGAAAATAATATTGTTTTCACTATTGAAATAGGATTATTTTTCTTACTGCATTGGCAGATTTGTTTTTGCTTTGTTTTAATGAAAGACTCTCTTAATTTTGCCATATTATTTCTTCAAACATGACAGTATTTTTTGTGTGTCTTGAAAATGCTTCTTGATTTAAGGATTTTAAGATATTTGGATTAGAAACAAGACAACTCAGTAAAAAGCTTGTTTTACGTAGCAATCTTGCAATTCTGTTTGGTATACAGTATGCATCTGTCTGTTTAACTAAAGACTAGCGACATTAGGTAAAATTCAATCCAAAAATGTTTTGCATAAGTTAATCAGGTTTCAACCAATGTTTTAAAGTTATAAATACACTGCAAAAAAGGCTTTTCTTGCTTAGATTTGTTGTCTTGTTTCTAGTCTAAATATCTAAAAATTCTCATATCAAGAAGCATTTTTTAGACAAGCAAAACATATTGCCTTGCTTTGAGAAATAATATGCCAATATTAAGTCAGTTTTTCCTTAAAACAAGCAAAATAATCTGCCAATGGGGTCAGCAAATTAAATTTGTTTTTTCTTTTGACGTAAGATTATTTTGCTTACCCCATTGGCAGATTATTTTGCTTGTTTTACGGAAAAACTCACTTAATATTGGCATAATATTTCTCAAAACAAGGCAATATGTTTTGCTTGTTTAGAAAATTCGTCTTGATTTAAGAACTTTTAGATATTTGGACTAGAAACAAGACAAAAAATCTAAATAAGAAAGCATTTTTTGCAGTGTAGCAACTTAATATGTTTAGTCAGTTGGATTTATGTAAGTTGAGAGGACTAGACAAGTTCATTTGATTCAACTAAATACAATAAGGCACCAAGACTTTTATTTTTACAGTGTTGGTTTATGTACAGTTGAAGTCAGAATTATTTGCCCCCCTGAATTATCCCCCCCCCCCCCCTATTTATTTTTCACCACTTTCTGTTTAAAGGAGAGCAGATTTGTTCAACACATTTCTAATCATAATAGTTTAATAACTCATCTCTAATAACTGATTTATTTTCTCTTTGCCATGATGACAGTAAATAATATTTGACTAGATATTCTTCAAGACACTTCTATACAGCTTAAAGTGACATTTTAAGGCTTAGTTGACTTAATTAGGTTAACTAGGCAGGTTAGGGTAATTAGGCAAGTTATTCTATAATGATGGTTTGTTCTGTAGACTATCGAAAAAAAAAATTTGCTTAAAGGGGCTAATAATTTTGTCCCTAAAAATGTGTTTTAAAAATTAAAAACTGCTTTCATTCTAGCTGAAATAAAACAAATAAGACTTTCTCCAGAAGAAAAAATATTATCAGACATACTGTGAACATTTCCTTGCTCTGTTTAACATTATTTAGGAAATATTTAACAAGAAAAAATATTCAAAGGGGGGCTAATAATTCTAAGGCGTAGGGCCAGACAGAATCTGCGGACATTTTTTGCTATTTCTGCGGATAATTTTGTAAACAAATTATTTTGGGAGTATTGTAACTAAAATCTTAATATAAGAAATAAAAATAATAGCTTTTTAACTTTTATTTAATGGTTACAATGCATATCCATCTAAATCCACTTATTTGGTAAACAAAGCAAATCTATCATATAATATATCCACTAAAAGACAGAAAATATTACTTTACACACGGTATTGTAAATAAATTAAATGAACACTTTCATATTCGTCAATAATATTACTGACATTAATTTAAAAACTGAATAAATATACATTTACACAAGTAAATAAACAAGACTCAATGATGGGCTAAAAATCTGTGGATTTTGTGTGGGCATAGTAATAAGTTATAAAAGTTAATGCTAATAATGTTATAATCATCATCGAGTTACAAAATTATTATCCTCATCCTCACCATCATCATAAATAAGATAAAGGAAGATATACTTAAAAATACTTAAAGAAACTAAACTTCCATAGTATTTTTTTGTTCATGCTTGTGGCTGTTTTTTTTCTGCCTTCTTCAGTATATCTTGTTTTATGTTCAACAGAAGAAACAAACTAACACACTGCAAAAAAATGCTTTTCTTACTTAGATTTATTGTCTTGTTTCTAGTCCAAATATCTAAAAGTTCTTAAATCAAGAAGCATTTTCTACACAAGCAAAACATATTGTCTTGTTTTCAGAAATAATATGCCAAAATCAAGTGAGTTTTTCTTTAAATCAAGCTAAATAATCTGCCAAGGGAGTAAGCAAAATAAACTCATCACAAATTGAAAAACTTGCTTACCCCATTGGCAGATTATTTAGCTTGATTTGAGGAAAAACTCACTTCATTTTGGCATTTTTTTCTTAAAACAAGACAATATGTTTTGCTTGTGTAGAAAATTCAGCTTGATTTAAGAATTTGTAGATATTTGGACTAGAATTTTAAAAAAAATCTAAGTAATAAAGGCATTTTTTGCAGTGCATAAACATTTAGAAGCACTTGAGTGAAATTTGTTAACGTAAACCATTAATTCAATCATTCATTCATTCTACTATAGGCTTAATATTGTTGTGTTAGATTATTTACTTTTATTAACTTCACCCAACGATATTCAAATATATTATCTCAATTTTAATAAACTACACTGCAAAAAAACGCTTTTCTTGCTTAGATTTTTTGCATTGTTTCTAATTATCTAAAATTTCTTATATCAAGAGGCATTTTCTAGACAAGCAAAACATATGGTCTTGTTTTGAGAAATAATAAGCCAATATTTAGCAAGTTTTTCCTTAAACAAGCATAATAATCTGCCAATGGGGTAAGCAAATTAATCTTGTTTTTTCTTTTGCCGTAAGATTAATTTGCTTACCCCATTGGCAGATTATTGTGTTTGTTTTAAGGAAAAACTCACTTATTATTGGCATATTATTTCTCAAAACAAGACAATATGTTTTGCTTGTCTAGAAAATTCTTCTTGATTTAGGAATTTTTAGATATTTGGACTAGAAACAAGACAAAAAATCTAAGTAAGAAAAGCATTTTTTGCAGTGTAGACATATTATTGCTCAAACAACTAGAATAGGGGGGGAACAGTCTAAATCTTGCAGAAATAACATAATTCAGTAACATAATTTAATGCTTTCACGTTCAATATTTTTTGATAAACAACATAATTTAAGGCTTTTAACTACTTTAATGTTTTGTATTTACTCAATAAGAAGTATTCACTTTCAATGATTAAAATAAACAACAGCAATGACTTTATGTATGAAAATACCGTCTTTGTGGAACACACAAACATATTGACTGCATTGTGAGGGTAAACACGAGCCATAAAGCATCATAAACACTGCAAAAAATGCTTTTCTTACTTAGATTTTTTGTCTTGTTTCTAGTCCAAATATTTAACAATTTCTAAATCAAGAAGAATTTTCTGGACAAGCAGAACATATGGTCTTGTTTTGAGAAATAATATGCCAATATTAAGTGAGTTTTTCCTTAAAACAAGCACAATAATCTGCCAATGGGGTAAGCAAATTAATCTTACGTCAAAAGAAAAAACAAGATTATTTTGCTTACCCCATTGGCAGATTATTTTACTTGTTTTAAGGAAAAACTCACTTAATATTGGCATATTATTTCTCAAAACACGACCATATGTTTTGCTCATCAAGAAAATACTTATTTATATAAGAATTTTTAGATATTAAGACGAGAAACAAGACAAAAAAATCTAAGCAAGAAAAGCATTTTTTGCAGTGAACATGTAATTAACTTACCTGGAGATGTTTTCTCTTCGTGTTTTAAAAGATTAGCCTGGTTAGCTGAAAACAGAAGAACCCCATGTTTAGCACATGACAGAAAAACAAAACTCTTCAAATACTTGCTGAGATGAAACGCCATGAAATTCACGACATTCCTGTCTGTGTTTACACAGCCCACAATACACACCGTTTGCAGCCATTTTAGCGCGGGTAGTTTGAAAGTCTCGGCCGGTAGTCGGAGGTGTCGTCGTTCTGCAGAGTTCAGATAAACAATGTCCTCCTCGTGAGTTACTTGTGGTTTTATAGCTCCAATACAACCGTTTGGGCGTTAGTGAGGACGTCGCGGGAAAGGGCGTTTCTTAAAATAACCGCTGAACAGTAACTCTATAGTGTTCTCTGTCAGTGTTTCCCGCGATTATACAACTCTACGATGCTGTAATGATAAGTGATCTCTGTGAAACATTAATAAAATACATTCACAATTTAGGCTGCTATTAACACAGTTTATTTATATCGAGACGTGTTTCTAGTCCAAATATCTTCCTAAATCAAGAAGCAATTTATAGACAGTTATATTTTTGTCTTGTTTTCAGAAATAACATGTTGAAATGAAGTGTTTTTTTTCTTAAAACAAGCAAAATAATCTTGTTTTCGCTTTGAAATATCTATATTTGTTTTACTTAAACCCTTGGCAGATTATTTGACATATATATATATATATATATATATATATATATATATATATATATATATATATATATATATATATATATATATATATATATATATATATATTTAAGATTGTCTAGAAAATGCTTCTTGATTTAAGAATTTAGGCTAGAAACAAGCCTAATTATTATTTTTAATCTTTCTCATACAAAACCATCTTGTTTTAAGAAAAAATAAGTTCAAATGAACATTTCTATAAAACAAGCAAAATAATATATGTTTTTTTTTTATTTTGAAACATTTACATTTGTTTTACTTAACCCATTGGCAGATTATTTAGCTTGATTTAAGGAAAATTTCACTTTTGACTCGTTATTTCTGAAAACAACACAAACAAATATATAATTGTCTAGAAAACGCTTCTTGAAAGAGTTTATATTTGGACTAGAAACAAGCCTAAACCGCAAATAAAGCCTAGCTATTCAGATACTTTACTATACAAATAATTTTTTTTGTCTTGTTTTCAGAAATGGTATGAGTCAGAATGAAGTTTTTCTCATTATTACTGGAAAAAAGGCAGAAAAAATTATCATTTAGAAAGCGCTTCTTGAAAGAGTTTAGATATTTGGACTAGAAGCAAGATTAAACAAGAAATAAGTCTATCTTTCTTATACAAAATAATCTTGTTTTCATCTTTTTTTTTTTTTACAGAAATTTTATAAGTAAAAAATGAAGTGAGTTATTTTCCTTTAAACAAGCCAAATAATCTTGTTTTGGCTTTGAAATACCTATACATTTATTTTACTTACCCCATTAGGAGATCATTTGCTCGTTTCAATGAAAAATTCACTTAATTTGGACTCGTTATTTCTAAAAAAAAAATAAATAAAAATAATAAATAATAAAATCAAATTTAATTGTCTAGAAAATGACTGTTGATTTAAAAATGTAGATATTTGGACTAGAAACAAGCCTAAACAAGAAATAAGCCTAATTATCATTCCTAATTCCTAATAATTAAAACGAGCAAAATAATCTTGTTTTTCGATTTGTGATAAAATTATTTTACTATTACCCCATTGGCATATTATTTTGTTGTTTAATCAGTTAAATTGAAGTGCGTTTTTCATTAGAAAATGCGAAATAATCTTGCTTTCACTTTGAAATTTCTTCATTTGTTTAAACCCATTGGCCGATTATTTTGCCTGTTTTAATGATAAATTAACTTAATTTTGATTCATTATTTCTGAAAACAAGACAAAAAAAATGTAATTGCACTGCAGAAAATAATTTTCTTACGTAGATTTTTTGTCTTGTTTCTAGTCCAAATATCTAAAAGTTGTTAAATCAAGAAGCATTTTCTTGACAAGCAAAACATATTGTCTTGTTTTCAGAAATAATATGCCAAAATGAAGTGAGTTTTTCCTTAAATCAAGCTAAATAATCTGCCAATGGAGTAAGCAAAATAATCTTATCACAAATCGAAAAACAAGATTATTTTGCTGACCCCATAGGCAGATTATTTAGCTTGATTTAACAATAAACTAACTTAATTTTGATTCAGTATTTCTGAAAACAAGACAAAAAAATTAAATTGTCTATAGAAAAGATAGAGATATTTGGACTAGAAACAAGACATAAACCTAACTATTATTCGCAATCTTTCTTATGCAAAATAATCTTGTTTTTGTCTTGTTGTCAGAAACAATATAAAGTTTATAAGTTTAAAGTTTATAAGTTAAAAGGAAGTAAGTTTTCCCTTAAAACGAGCAAAATAATCTTGCTTTCACTTTGAAATACCTACATCTATTTCACTATTACTCCATTGGAAGATTAGTTTGCTCATTTTACACTGTAAAAAAAAAAACAATCTTTAAAAAAATCTTTAAAAAGCTATGGCTGCCAAACAAAAACCATAACATTACAGTAAAATTTCTTTGTTGAAATGAAGTGCAAAAATAAATAAATCTACAGATATGTATGTTTACAGAAAAACACTTATTATTTTACTATTAATTATTTTACTATCACTTAATTATTTTATTATTTTACTTATTATTTTACATCACTTGTTATTTTACAGATATTTCCTAGATTATTACGATCAAATGCATTTAATAAAGTAACACAATAAGAGTTTTACAGAGAAACACTGTTATTTTACAGACTTTTCCTAGATAATCATGATCCGACACCATCAATAAAGTGCCTGCACTAAAAGTTCAAGAGAAAACATTGTTATTTAAAAGAATTTTCCCTAAATGATGAAGAGTAAACACCTTTAATAAAATGCCAAGACATGCTCATGGTCGTAATTTAACAGTTTTCATTAACTGTATAGTACATAAAATAACAGTCAAGCTGCTAATTTACAGTTTGTAATTTTTACGAACTTTTTAATATAATTTAAAATAACAGAAAAAATACTGTATAAAATAATAATGTAATTTCCCTGTTTAAAAAAACACAAATGTCAGTGCATTTATCTTTAATAATAAAATACCTAAAATGAAAGTCAAACTGTTGATTCAGAGAGATTATTTGTCATTGTACTAAGTTTTAAATGTAATGTGAAATGACAAAAAAATTACAGTAAAAATTTAGAGATTTTTACTGTAAAATTTTTACAGTGTAGGGGAAAACTTGCTTAATTTTGACTTATTATTTCTCAAAACAAGACAGTATGTTTTGCTTGTTTAGAAAATGCTTCTTGATTCAAGAACTGAAGATATTACAACTAGAAACAAGCCAACAACTCTAAGAAAGCCATTGTAATCCATCTGTTTTACAACCCATTTACCAACCTTTTTATAAAGGTGTTGGCCCTAAACACAGACTGTACCTGTAGGTTTTAATGTATTACGTTACAATCTATTGGTGAAGGAAAATTTCTAATGTTGTTATTGTTATATATTATACTTTTAAGTAAATTACATTTATATTACTAGCTCACACTACTTATAATTCAGATATTATTTAATTATTTGTCTTTAGACTTAAGGTATTTGTCTGACATATTTGAAGCTGATATTTGTAAAGTGATCTGATGTTACTGCTGAAAAAACCAGACCTCCGACCTAATTTAGGTGCAGGAAACATGTTGTAAGATGTAGATTAGTGTCATGGTTCGTTTGACTTTCACTGACCAGCATCTGGCGCGGACAGGAAGACGTAAGCTCTCCTCCCGAATTATATCATGAGATCTTTCTCTGGAAGTTCTCTCCAATGCTCTTTTATCTTCTATAAGCTTATTGAACTGGGATACTTAGATAGGTCATAGATTGTGTTATAATAATTTGTTAATAAAATGTATTATTGTAATTTTGGCTGCAAATAATCATACACTGCAAAAAATGCTTTTCTTACTTAGATTCTTTGTCTTGTTTCTAGTCCAAATATCTAACAATTCCTAAATCAAGTAGCATTTTCTAGACAAGCAAAACATATTGTCTTGTTTTGAGAAATAATATGCCAATAATAAGTGAGTTTTTCCTTAAAACAAGCACAATAATCTGCCAATGGGGTAAGCAAATTAATCTTGTTTTTTCTTTTGCCGTAAGATTAATTTGCTTACCCCATTGGCAGATTATTGTGCTTGTTTTAAAGAGCCCATATTATGGGTTTTTGAAAATTCCCCTCCATGTAGTGTGTAACACAGCTCTAAGTGAAGTGAAGTATCCAGCTAAGGCTTAAATCTGTAAGAATACAGTGTTTGAAACGGTTGATTCATCTATAAAAGAGTCGACTCATAGTGCTTCAAACGAGTCGCCTTGATACCGACTCATTAGGTGTTTCGCCATGACGTACGAACGAAACCAAGTTATTCACGTGCACGCGCAAACCCGGGAGATTTCAAACCTGAGGCCCTGCCCTCTGACGCAGAAACCCAGACACACACACACACCCACAAACACACGCACACCCACAAACACACGCACACAAACATGCCGGTCGATTGAAGTCACACTGCAGATGGATATATTGAGTCTCTACCCAAAGATGAAACCTCAGCATTATAACCAAGCAGTTGGAAACTTCTGGAAGCTACATGCTACAAAGAATACTTCATCTGAGTTTGTTAAAGGAAGGATCAGTAAAGAGTAACTGATGGACGTCAGGATGGGTTTCTTCCATTTCTCAAGTGTAAGTACGTGCGGTTAAAGTTGTTGCCTCGTTTACTCTAGCTTGCAAATGTATTTAGTTGTGATTTGTTACTTGTAACCGCGTGTACTGTATCAGGTTAACTGGATATATTATCTTATCGCGTGCAAAGTCACGTTAAAAACGCGACGCGTGCTGTTTGTTTATGGAGCTCCGTGCTAGAGTTCTGCTCCCGCGATTTATTCGGAAATTTATTCCCGCGCCGCAGAAATCTGGCGCGGGGACAGCCGCGGGAATAAATTTCCGAATAAATCGCAGGAGCGGTCGGTAACGGGTTTAATTTGGGACGGGAGCGGGCTGTCTAGCAATGTCACGGATATTGCTATGCGAATTAGAAAGAGAGAGTCTGCGTGGTGCTTGTGTGTGTGTTAGTGCGCGCGTATGAGAGAGAGCGAGAGAGAGAGAGAGAGAGAGAGAGAGAGAGAGAGAGAGAGAGAGAGAGAGAGAGAGAGCGAACGAACGAACGAGTTTTGTGTGCTTTGTGCTGTGTGTGTGTGTTTACTGGGTGATTTTTGGTTGTGTTCTCCGCTCTAGCGGGACCGGGCGCGGCGGGCAGAAAACGGAGCGGGTTCTCAGGCTAAAACCTGGCGGGTGCGGGCGGAAGCGGGAGCGTTGTCATCCGGAGGTGTGTGTGTGTTTTTGTGTGTGTGTGGTATGGCGAGTACACGACTGTCTCCTTCGTTCGGTTATCCGTGGCACTATCCACTCGCCATAGTGTGGCAGCTAAAATCCACGCCTACATTATCGAGCGTGTATGAACTGTGATTACTTTTTAAATTGCTGATTAGCTATTGGCCATTTCCCTCTCTGACTGAAGGCAGTCGACCAATCGCGACAGACTGTCATCGGTCCAATCAGCGCAGATTAGCTCCGCGCTAAGGAGGGGTTTGGGAACAAATGAATCACTGGACGATTCATACAGGAGTCGCTGGGATAATTAGGTAAAAATAAATGCAGATTATAAGACCATGAAAGTGTTTTTTGACCTTGCATGCATATTAGACTGTTGTTGGAGACCCTTACAACCAGGATATGACCCTATTTCATGTATAATATGGGCTCTTTAAGGAAAAACTCACTTAATATTGGCATATTATTTCTCAAAACAAGACAATATGTTTTGCTTGACTAGAAAATGCTTCTTGATTTAGGAATTTTTAGATATTAGGACTAGAAACAAGACAAAAAATCTAAGTAAGAAAAGTATTTTTTGCAGTGTAGACATACTATTGCTCAAACAACTAGAATAGGGGGGAACAGTCTAAATCTTGCAGAAATAGCATAATTCAGTAACATAATTTAATGCTTTTAGCTATTTTTTTAGCCTATTCACGTTCAATATTTTTTTGATAAACAACATAATTTAAGGCTTTTAACTACTTTAATGTTTTGTATTTACTCAATAAGTATTCACTTTCAATAATTAAAATAAACAACAGCAATGACTTTATGTATGAAAATACCGTCTTTGTGGAACACACAAACATATTGACTGCATTGTGAGGGTAAACACGAGCCATAAAGCATCATAAACACTGCAAAAAAGGCTTTTCTTACTTAGATTTTTTGTCTTGTTTCTAGTCCAAATATTTAACAATTTCTAAATCAAGAAGAATTTTCTGGACAAGCAGAACATATGGTCTTGTTTTGAGAAATAATATGCCAATATTAAGTGAGTTTTTCCTTAAAACAAGTAAAATAATCTGCCAATGGAGTAAGCAAATTAATCTTACGTCAAAAGAATAAATAAGACTAATTTGCTTACTCCATTGGCAGATTATTTAGCTTGTTTTACGGAAAAACTCACATAATATTAGCATATTATTTCTCAAAACAAGACAATATGTTCTGCTTGTCCAGAAAATTCTTCTTGATATAAGAAATTTTAGATATTTAGACTAGAAATAAGACAAAAAATCTAAGCAAGAAAAGCATTTTTTGCAGTGTGATTAATCTTTGCCCGGCACTGAAAACAGTTTAAAACAGTTGTGCTGGGAGGATGGGAGATGAGAAGTTCTGGTATCAGCAGATAAGCAGGGAGGTTTGGAAGCATTCGGAGGCGAATCAGTAGGGGGCTTTTATTACATGCCGGGGGAAGAAGCTGTGTTTTATATTACCCAAACAAACTTGTGAGAGCTCCCACAGAAGATAAAGACAATTGTGGCAAATATACAGTGCTTTTGAATCATACTACACTGAAAACAAATTATTCAAAGATGATTGCTTGGATTAACTAATTTTTTTTATGTTAAGTGGTTGTAAACAATTTATTTGTGTGGAGTTTAAACAAACGAATTAAGCTGAACATTATTAAACTCAATTTGTTTGTTTGAATTCAACACAAATAAATTGTTTGCAACAGATCTGCATGAAACACTGTAAAAAAAAAATATCAGACTCCAAGTTTTCCAAGTGTTTTCTGTTCACTTCTGGTTGCATGAATATGAGGGATGAATCAACTCTTCTGCCAACTCGTCCAGCATGTTTTATGCAATAGATGCTTTTTAAGTTGCAACCCAGTACTGGGAAACACCCATACAGTCATTCACACACACACACACACACACTACAGCCAATTTAGTTCATCAATTCCACGATAGCGACTGTGTGCTAGTCTTGTTTAACTGTCTGTGAACATTACGATGTGGTTTTGCCTTGCCTCTTTCTGTTGCTGGCCTTTGGCTTGTTTTATTGTTCACTCCACCAGCCGCCTGTAATGACCATATGCCTGTTTATGACTACGCATTGTAGATGCATATAACCCTTTTGCCCCTGTGTTAACTGTTGCCTGCCTGACCATGCTTGTTAAATTACCAGCGTCCACATCACCTTACATTTACCAAGTGTTTTCTGTTTGTTTACGGGTGTGAAGTGCATTATGGGACGTTGATCTCTGCTCTATTGACTTTTGATGTTGGAAGTTTAACTCTACAGTTTAACAAAGTGACTTTTAGTGATGTTTTTAGTTGTTTGAAACAAAATAATGTACAACATCTAGAGAAATCCGTCTGTGAAATAGCATTAAATGTGCTGCAGTTTAGTTTAAGGTGTAATATACAACACCAACATATACAATATAGCACTGCAAACTATTACAAATGGCAATAAAAGTCACTTTTGAACAAATTTTCAACGTTAAAAGTTGTTGAAAGAAAGATCAAGCTCCCACAATGCAATTCAAAAGCATGAATAAATGGGGAAAAAATAAAACATCAATCACAAAATACAGAAAACTTCTCATTTACGGATATTGGTAACACTTTATCTTGATGGTCTGTTTGAGTATTAGTAGACTGTCTATTTAATACATTTAGCTGACTATAAGGAACTTTGCAAGTACATGTCAACTTACACTATAACCTCAACTCCAACCTAACACTCTACTGATAATCTAATGAGAATTAGTTCGCATGTAGATGCGATGTAACTTAAATAACAAACGGAGCACCAAAATAAAGTGTGACCCGGATATTTTTACAGTGTATAGTATAGTATGTGTATAGTAAAGAGTAAAAAATGTTCGGGGATGTGATTAGGAAGGCAATAGTGTGATTAGCAAATTATATTCTGCATAAACTTGCCATGTTAAACAGCGATTTGGAAATATTTGAAGACTTAAAATACCACAAGAGGGCTTAGTCAGCTTAGTCCCTTTATTAATCCGGGGTCGCCACAGTGGAATGAACCGCCAACTCATCCAGCAAGTTTTTACGCAGCGGATGCCCTTCCAGCCACAACCCATCTCTGGGAAACATTCACACACACACTCATACACTACGGACAATTTAGCCTACCCAATTCACCTGTACCGCATGTCTTTGGACTGTGGGGGAAACCAGAGCACCCGGAGGAAACCTAAGCGAAGGCAGGGAGAACATGCAAACTCCACAAAGAAACGCCAACTGAGCCGAGGTTCGAACCAGAGACCTTCTTGCTGTGAGGCGTCAGCACTACCTACTGCGCCACTGCCTCGCCTCAGTGATTATTAATATAATAAAATGCATATGTAAGCCTTCAATATCAGTGTATAATGTGGTTACTCTCACTGTCTTTATCAGTGAAGCTCTCCAGAAGGTGAATTATGGAGGCCGCAAAGCAATAAACAGCAGGAGATCCTGATATCTTCACTTCACTGAGGTTTGACCCTCTAAATAACGCTTGAACCCTGCTGAAGAATGCTAAAATACGATCTGGGAGTGGTTCTGCTCTTTAAATAGTTCACATTGATCTGTATATTAAATAATATCTATTGTAAAAACAACAGATAATACAAAAATACATGTGAACACCCCTGTAACGGGTCATACCATTGTGAATGCCTGTTACGGAAAATATTCAGCAGATATAAAATCATCTGAAACCATGTCTCCAAAATGGCATCTAACGTTGGTAAATCGGTCAAAAATCGATTACAGGACTGTCCTGTAATTTAATTTTGACATCAATGTAAGATGTCACATAGAGGTCAAAGGTTTGACATCAAATCGATTTAGTTTAGTTTAGTTTAGATGAAACTTTATTGTCCGTTCTGCTTGACACAGAAAGGAAATTTTTCTTCAACACTGGATTTAGGACAACAATTACAAACATACAACAACGACACAATAACACTTATCAACACAACAACATAAGTTAAAAGTTTAAAAACCAAATTAGCCCCATACACAATACTGCAAATCATACTTGGTGACCACCTCATTCACTACAAACATTGATCCGGTTTAAAACAACAACTGCCATTGGGATAAATGACTTTTTATAGGCATTTCTTCGTGCTTTAGGAATTCTAAACCTGCGTCCTGATGTCAGCAATTCAAATGCTGAGTGAAGGGGGTGTGTATTATCTTTAAAAATCACAACTGCATTTTTGCATTTGCATTTTTAATGTGTTTTATTTTAGTGCCGGGCAAAAGAATGAATCACATTCAAAATAAGTTTTATACGTTTATTTTGTATATCTAAATACATGCATATATTTGAGATTTATATATAAAATACACATGCATATTATATATAAATTTAAATATCTATGTGACAAAAAAGGTTTGTATTAACATCACTTATACGTAAGAGACATATATAAAACACACACACACACACACACACACACACACACACACACACACACATATATATATATGTTAAACTTTTATTTTGAATATAATTAATCACGATAATTTTTTTTACCTTTTTTTTTACTGTCAAATTGACCAATCATGACTTGCAAATCGATTTGATGTCAAAACTTGCCTATTTCAGAAAAATTAGCATAACATTTAGATTTAGGATATTTGTATGGTGGCTTAAAAAGTGCAAAACAACACTACAAAGTGTGAAACAAAGTGATTTTGGAATTACATTTTGGAAAACATTTTTACCTACAGTACACTCTCAGAAATTAAGGGAGCTGTCACTGGGCCTGTCTTCAAAAGGTTCATATTTGTACCTCAAGGGTCCATAATGGTACCTCAAAGGTACTTTTTAGGTACATTTGGGCACTAATATGCACCTTTTAGGTACCACTGTGGACCATTTGGGTACAAATATGTATCTTTTGAAAAGGTATCTGCCCTAGCGACAGCTCCCTTTATTTCTGAGAGCTTATAAGAGACAATTACATAGAAAAAACTATTTTACCAACAAATTTACGTTTTAGAAAAAAAAATTAACAAGATGCAAAACACTTTTGCCAGTCCTGAAACAGATTTACAATGACAGATTATTTACGAAAAGGGAATGTACCACAAACTGGAAGTGACGAGGGGAAAAGTGCTTTTATTGTTGGTGGTGAGTGCTGTAAATTCGTGATATGGAGTACATGATGTAAATAAAGTTTATGGTGAACAAACATGGACAGCGATGGAGGGATGTTTTGCCCATTTTGAGGCAAACACATGAACAGCTTAACATGGTTTTGCTTTACGGACCAGATGGAAACACCAATAAATTAATAAAGTCATCTGGAATGACAAAGAAAGCGTTCCTGCAGGACTCCCAGAGTTCATCAAGATTTTTTGTGTTTATCTTCAACGCCTCCTCCTTCATCTTACCCCAGATATGCTCAATAATGTTTAAGTCTGGTGACTGGGCAGGCCAATCCTGGAGAGCGCCCCTTGACCTTCTTTGCTTTCGGGCGCTTTGATGTGGAGGCTGAATGAGTAGGAGTGCTATCCTGCTGGAGATCTTGCCCTCTCCTGTGGTTTGTACAGCTTGATCTCACGAGAAAACGTAAGTATTTTACGTTTTGCCAGTTTAGTGGCTAATTCGTACGAATTCGTACGATTTCAGTCGTACGAAATGATACGATTTTAAAAAGGAGGCGTGGCACCTAACCCCACCCCTAAACCCCAACCGTCATTGGGGGATAAGCAAATCGTACTAAATTGTACAAATTAGATCGTACGAATTCATCCGAATTAGCCACTAAATGAAAAAGTTACGAATTGCCGTGAGATTGTGTTGGGTTTGTAATGTAATGGGCGATTAAAGCAAATGCACACTTATGAAAATAGTACCAAACTAACTTTAGAAGAACTGTAATGCCAAAAAATTGCTTTATTGGAGCACACTGTACAAATTCATCATTTGGGCCTCAACTAATTTTACAGGACACCACAAATTGCTTTTTAAATTTGCTCTTAAAGTCATTAGAAACAGACAAAAACAGTGCAATCTACATAGAAACTGCAATATACAGTAATAAAATATCTGGAATTTGCAATTTACACTCTACATAATTGATCATAATGATTGTCGAACAAACTTGTCAACACCAACAGAAAAACAAGTGCAACAGACTAAATCAGATATTAAAATAAATACACTAAAATTAACGAACAGACCAGGGGTGTCCAAACTTTTTGGGCCGAGGGCCAGATGCAAAAAAAAAATGTTGTCCCGGTTCATATATTAGATACATTACACAGACACGCACATATATATATATATATATATATATATATATATATATATATATATAAAAGGGTGTGTGTGTATATGTATAAGTATGTATGTATGTGTGTGTGTGTGTGTATGTGTGTTATGGAATTATTTTAATTTGTTATTTTAATTCCTCGTTAAACTGTGTTTCTAGAAAGACTTTCGTTTTTAAAAATCTTCAATCTTCTCTGGGCAAATTACAGTTGCAACACTCATCCTTTATAAATTCTCCTTCAGTGAAAGGTTTCCTGTGCCGTGCGATTAGCTGGGCTACATCATAACTAGCCAGCGTAGAATTTTCTTGCACTTTATTAGCACGAAAAAAAAACTGCTGTTGTTGAGCTGACAGGGCAGCTGCTAGTTCTTTTACTTTTTGATCTCGTTCTGCACCAGTGTAAGAGCTGAAGGCCTGAAGTTTTATTTTATAATGTCTTTTAATATTATATTCATTCATTACTGCAACTGATTCCTGGCAAATTAAACAGACACATATTCCATTGACCTCTGTGAAGAAATATTCTTTGCCCCATCCTGACTGAAATTTCCTGCACTCACTGTTGATTTTCCTTTTTCTTGCTTGTGCCATGGCTGGCCAAAACGTGATTATCAATTATGTTTCTTTCAGTTTGTTCGGTGCGTTTTACTTCATAACAGGAACTGCTGCCTAATTGAAGGGATGTAATAGCGACACCCGGTGGTTATTTATTGAATTATGTTCATTTTTGTATGGCGGGCCAGATTCTATTAATATTCATAAAAAGCCTCGCGCAGGGCCGGAGTGGGACTCTTTTTCAGCCCTGGAGTTTCAAGCCTCAGACCGGCCCACCTCAGTTCAAGACGGACTATATTAAAATAAGGTCATTTCCAATTCAGTTTCTAATACTCTATCACGTCTTTTTTTGAGAAAACAGCCGCTTTAGAACTTTAAATGTTCAACAACCCTAACAGTATTATATGTCTTGACAATAAAAATGAAAAAAAATAATAATAATAATAACATACTCAGTCAAGGATCAAACCCGGGTCGGCAGCATCATAATTTAACGTGCTAACCACTGGACCACAACAGTTGGATATGGAGCAGTGACTCATGATGAATAAGAAAAAAATGATGAATAAGAAGAATGTGGTCAAGTAAATAAATTAATTAATTTAAAAAGTGTGACTGCTGAGAGCAACAGATTCTGGAGCTAGGGACACCGGCCCTCGCGGCCAAAAAACGGACCGGCCCACCGGGAATTCTCCCGGTCCTCCCGATTAGCCAATCCGGGCCTGGCCTCGCGGTTTTTAGAGGACCCGCGGGCCGTAGTTTGGACACCCCTGCAACAGACTAAATCAGATCTTTTACATGTTTGATTCTCACACCAAATTGTGACTGAGGACAGTTGAATGTGCTGGCCAGTTTGTTTGTTGTCTATTAAATGACAGTAGGATATAGTTGTTGTTTTTTACTTGAGCAGATTGCTATTAATACTAATAATATATGATGTAATGCATTTGTATTTTAAAAATGAGTCTTGTTTTAATTTTTTTTATTGCTAATTTTTAGGAAATATTTTTAGTGCGTCAAAAAGTGTGGTTCTGATGACATCTGACTAGCTAATCCAGCAAAAAAAAGTCACTTAAATGCAGTATTTAAATCTCATAGTTAAATAGAAACAGATAACTGCAAAAAGGTCCACTTTTTAAGAAAAAAGAACCAGCCCTTTCACCAGGCTGGCTACAGGCCGGATATTTCTGCGCTCGATGCTTGCATTTAAATGGCTTATCATCTCATTTAACGCTTGAATAACTAAAAGAATGCTTGAGTCTATTTAACTGACTATATTTTAATTAAAAGACACTATTCAACTAAAAATACTCACGCTAAACTTCCACTGACAGTATATCCAGCCTGATCTCACGAGAAAACGTAAGCATTTTACGTTTTGCCAATTTAGTGGCTAATTCGTACGAAATGGTACGATTTTAAAAAGGAGGCGTGGCACCTAACCCCACCCCTAACCCCAACCGTCATTGGGGGATGAGCAAATCGTAATAAATTGTACGAATTAGATCGCACGAATTCATACGAATTAGCCACTAAATAAAAAAGTTACGAATTGCCGTGAGGTGTTGGTATATCTGTGGCTGAAGAACAACTGGTCACATAACGCAATTAGAGAGAGCGCGAGTATGTGTTGAAGCCGGTAACATGTTCTGTATGATACTGAGTGTGCATGTGTGTGTACGTGTATGTGTGTTGAGACTAAAGAGAGTAAAGTTTGAGCTGTTCCTCCACGTCTCCCTCCGTCATTTCTCCAAACGTGTCCTGATTGTCTTTCAGCAGTCTGAAGATGGCCGCCAACTGCTCCTGCTGGACCCTGAACACACACACACACACACACGTTTGTTTTTTGTGAAAAGTGGGGACATTACATAGGTTTCCATTCATTTTATATGGTCCAAACCGTATATTGTATTGCCCTCACCCCACCCCTAACCCCAACCATCACAGGAGACAGTGTGCAGCTTTACTCTCTGATTGAACTCATCCTGTAGGATTTATAAGCATTTTGAGAAATGAAGACGTCACCAATGTCCTCATATTTCACCTCCTTTTTGGAATACCTGTGTCATACC